>NW_017670571.1:339123-498649 GCF_001879085.1 Nicotiana attenuata | reverse complement strand
ATAATTGGAAAACTTCCATACTACAAAAACTTCGACAAACACAAGGTGAAAAGTTTGAATTTTTACCATTTGAAATAAAATTTGTTGTGTATAAAGTATAGTTACTAAATATCAAATCTTTTTTTGAGCTAATATTAAGCATTTAAATCCTCACAAAATTAATTATTTTCTTTCATAATTTGACAAAAATATTAAAGTACATAAATTTATTCTCATGAAATATTATCAACGATGAAAGAAACCAAAAGAATCGAGCAAAAATGATTATAATTAAATATTAAGAATAAAATTGTTTAAAATACAAACTTGAACATAAGGATGAAATAGTAGAAGATAAAATAAAATCTTCACGAGACGCCATGTGAGATATAACTTAACATATTAATATCTAATAATATAAATTATATGTATAATAAAAAATATTGTACATAATTTAACTAATTCATCATCTTGCATATTAAGAAGATATTGAATTCAATTATTGTGTCAATGTAATAACATTTATTTCATTATTTCAAGGCGAAATACATAAAAGGCCCCTTCAAGTTGTCCTCAACGGTCAGCCAGACACCTCAACTGGCCCCATTTTCAGTTGGACACTTCAAGCCTTCATAAAGTAGGTCAATTAAATACCCGACCTCATCATCCCACCTCGCGTGAAATACACTCTCGGATTGATGTCAAACGAACAAATGATAAAATGCCATGTGTAATTTTAATTAAAAGAATTTGCCACCTATTATAAAACAAAAACAAAAAAAGCAATAATAATAATTTAAAAAAAGAAAAAAAAAACAATAATTATGGAAAAAGCTTCTTTAATCACCATATCTATGAATCACCACCAGCCCTTCCTCCTCGTCTCACTTCCTCTTCGTCTCCAGCCCTTACTCCTAGTCTCCACATTTCTTCAGCAACTATTTTGCAGAAGAGAGGAAATTAAAAAAAAAAAAAAAAAAAAAAAAAAAAAAAAAAAAAAAACCCTTCTTCATCGAAACTTTACTTCAATTTGGATTAAGAAGCAGATCTCAAAATCCAACGTACAATACCAGTTAGATGCGAACAGAGACTAGGAACGACGACGGCAACAGACTGAAAATTACGAACGGACCACCTCAAATACGTGATGGACTAAATAAACCTTACCGAAGAACTCAGACCTTGCCGAAATCCCAACGGAATCTAGAAACCAGTAATTGGCCTTGAACCAAATCTTAAGAACGGAAGATATGCCGGCGACGGAGATATTGGACACCGGGCCGGAGTATGTCGGAGGAGCAATGTTACCGATTTTCCTCAATGATTTTCGGCAAAACAGCGACCTTATCGCTGGTCTTAGGGTGGAGTTCGGTGGTGGTTCTTTGGGATTTCATCTTCTGCTATGTTAATCTCCAAATCCTTTGTTTATATCTTCTTATTGTTGGGAATCCTACGTTTATTGTAACTACTTGGAGGCTTATTCTTCAACCGGGCCGGAGTATGTCGGAGGGGGTGGATTAATGGCCGAAGGAAGAGGTTTGGTGAAGAAGGAATATTTTGAGAAGAAAATGAAATTAATGTGTGGAAAATAAAATATAATGGGACCCACATAAAATAATGTTAAATTTAAAAGAAAAAAAACCTTAATTTTGAGGGTTTCACGCGCTTAGAAGTAAGTGTAAAGCACACACTTTGCCATGTCAGCATGAAGGGTTCACAAGGTCGTCCTTTAGTGGAGAAGAAGTGTTAAAATGATAAACGGGTCAGTTGAGGTGTCTGGTTGACCGTTGAGACAACTTGAAGGGGCCGTTTATATATTTCGCCTTATTTAAACTAACACTACATTTACTTATAGTCAATGTATACATTTTTATTTGATTGACGCTATATACACGTGCAGCGCACGTACACTTAAAACTAGTAGAAAAAATTTATAAAAACATCTTAATGTTTAGACCTATCAGTTTCGCAAATGTATCAAATTAGTGCTGAAGCTCAGCGTCTTACAATTCTGGCACCTAAATCAACCTTGTCATTTGAGAAAATAATCCATAGTCATGGTAATTTTTTGGTACAAGCCAATAATTATTTATGTATGTAAGATTTCATAAATTATTTAGGTCCAAAACAAGGATTTACCTACTTTTCTTTGTAGACTGGCTCGTACTTCCAACTTGAACATTAAAACTACTTAACAAAGGCACGGCTTTGCACAATAGCTTTTGGAACTCAACTCAGTACTGGCAAGTGGATAATTTTCAGATTTTACTTATTGCCATCATTGGCCTGAAAAATTTAAGATAAGAGGACTAAAAAGGAAAATAAAATGCTTGACTTTCCGTTCACCATCAACTGGCTAAGAAAAGAGGATTTCTACAAAGAAGTTTTGCCATTATATTCAAAATGATAGTCAACAAATATGTCCTTTCTGTTGGCTGGAAAGGAAGTTGGTTTATTCACACAGCTTTATTTGGATCAACTGTTCCGCTGGCATTTCCCTCGCCTGTTAGAACGTGATCCAGATCCTGCACATGCAGAAGAGTGCCTTTTTTGATGCTGCTACACATGAATTATAAAGCAAATGGAACCAGTCTAGTACTTACCTCCATTCCCCACTGGATGTAATCTGGGGACTCACAGGCTTTGTACTCATCAACAAGACTCTCAATCACATCTCTAGATTCATCAAATTCTGATAGATCATTATCCTGTCAAATTACCAATTTTGTACAGACTATAATAGTTAGGGGA
Source organism: Nicotiana attenuata (assembly GCF_001879085.1). NCBI lineage: Eukaryota > Viridiplantae > Streptophyta > Magnoliopsida > Solanales > Solanaceae > Nicotiana > Nicotiana attenuata. Next base: position 495,919 of record NW_017670571.1, on the reverse strand, counting down.
ATTAGAAAAATATCTGTTTAGAATCCTACCAACAAAAGTTTTTCAAATGACATTTGTTCCCGCAATAAGAGATAATTCTATCTTATGATGTAGTTGGTTAGTTATAGAATATCATGGCCGAATATTCTTCCATTTGGTCTTAATCACTTTACATGTAGCCTCACTTATAAACATAGCAATTATTGTTGTAAACTGATTTCAAACATGTATTTTGATCCAGAATACTCTCGGTTTGAGCTTAGATTTTGTGGAAATGACTAAGCAGAATGAGGTTTGTCCAGTTTAGTTTACCCAACATTCTCGGCTACTCAAGCGGACAGTTGAGATGTAAAAACTTAACTCAAACCATGCACCATTTAATCTCTTTCCTGGGTGGATTATATCTGAAAGGCAGAGCTGAGGACTTACAGCAAACATTGGATAATTCCTGTAGTTGTCAAGGAAGGCTTGTCTCTTTCTCAATTTATCATACTGGCTCAAACACTTGGAAAATAAGTGGCGGATCCCCGTGTAGCTTGCCAGCATGAGACCACTAACCTGACCAATTGAAGCAGCACATAATAATAAATTATACACCAAATTTTTTGAAGAATATACTATAGATGCAGCATCACATGATTCAGATTTCTCCAATACGGACAAGAAAACAAACATTAAACTGAAAAGTTCCTAATGAATGGACTATTTTGAGAAACAAGATTACAGAAGAACGTGGAAACCAAGATAAGCAACCCGATGGTACTCAGCTTGCCTCGGCTGATATTTTGTAATTCCCAAATCAGCTACTCATTGAAATATATTGGCCAAAATAACAAGACATAGACGTTAGTCTCCAAAAGGTAGATGCTTGAGCTTAAGAAGCTTTTGGTCCACGCCCTTCAAACATGAATAAATTACATTTTCAAAAACTTCTTACAAATGTTCAATTGTTCACCTTTTCAAAAGCTTCTCACAAATGTTCACCTCTTCAAAAACTTCTCATAAATTTTCACCTTTTCAAAGTTGAAGTTATAAACCTTGCAGAACTTTTTACTGCAGCAACAATATCTAGTGGATAAGCATCAGCTTCAAACTTTGGTTTTTACATACTGAGCCTGTTTAATCTCAGTGAGTTATTTAAGTATTTCCCATGTAGCACAACTAACAAAAAAGCTTTGAAGAGAAAAGATGAACAGGTATTTTTAAAGTAAATCTCACCCTATGTGCTGTTTGGACGTATGGAGACTTTCTTGATAAAGCAACCTGCAAAGAATGTAGGGGTAAGAAAAATTTAACAGAAATAGCCTAAGCTGTGCGCTTATTATGGCAATTCAAGAAAAAAAAAACAAAAAAAAAAAACATGCCTGAATGCTAGCAGGGCCCCATTCAATAAAATTAACAAGCTTTCTTTCCCGTATTCTCTGCAGGCTTTCGTGGACCTGATTTCAGAAATATCAAATGAGTAAAAGAGCAGCTGATATAAGATCTTTTTTGCTGAAGTGAGACCATACTTGCATTTGCGTATGCATATACTCGGTTACTGTGTACCACAGGCTCAAGAAAGTTGGAAGATACCCAACAGATCATCATTGGGTATGTTAGCAATCAAAATAGCTTTCTGCCAAATTGAAATGCCTCAACCAGTTTTTAGCACTCAAAGCAATTTGTTTAAACTATTGGCAACTTTTATTGCAGCAGCAATGAAGCAGCAAAGGGAAAAAAGGAAATACAGTACAAAAGCTGTTAAGCTATTTTCAAGAATACCTGAGTAGGATCAACTTCTCCTTGAATAATGTTTAATATGGATATGTACTTTGCCTGACTGGCTTCCTTCGTTCGGGTATAAGAAGATACCATGATATTCTTGGACTGCAAAGTGAAACATTTTTGAGTTATTGGGCGTATCTGAACACACTTCCTACTTAACAATCTAAAAGAAAGTTTTACTGACCGAAAGGAGTCTTCTCATCACATCAAGTACAGTTGTTTTCCGAATTGCATTAGCCTGTGAAAAGGATTATCAGCACTTTGCATTGGTTTTCAATTTTCATTTCATGTTTTCTTTTATTATATGAAACAAATGAAGTGGCCACCATTTACTTTACAGGCTACATTTGCTCCTACAATAAGTTTTAAATATAGAGCATATACACAGGATGATAAAATCATAAATAGAAAGTTAAATCGAAAGAGATCATTACCAAAATGAGGTCCCACTGCAATATTTCTAGAAAATAACAAGACCTAAAAACTGTGGAAGAACCAAAAAGAGTAGGATGGCTTGAACAAGTTTATCCAGTAACCTTACAGTGGCAATGGAATAGAATATATCCAGGATATGTAGCACTTCTTAATGAGTTGACAGATATAATTTCACCGTATGCTACAAATGCTAACAAGTTATCGGACAGGATTTCCAGGTAAACAGTACTTCTAAAACAAGTTAACAGATAGGATTTGGGATTTAATCCCTTAGTATCAGATATCAAACCTCACTAAAGTTCCTCCTATTTTTTTTCAAGTGATAGTTTTAGTATAATAACTCTAGCATGAAAACATAATTACTCCAGCATCAAATATGTCATAAATAATCAGCTGGCGGACAGCATGTCCATTGGCATTGGTTACTTAAGTCCATATTGGAATTGTTCTTCTTTCTCGAGAATAAACCAAATTCAGTTACTAAAAGAGCTTGTTCAAAGTATAATGATCAGCAACGACTAACAGCTTATATTTTCAATGCAACGCCAGCGAAACGTTACCGCTTTATGAAATAGAAAGCTTACTTGGCACTCCACAGTGAGCGGTGTATACCCTGTCATCAGAAAATGGCATCTTGGTGTTGGAATTAAAGAAGCAAGGAGACCAACCAAGTCATTGTTCATGTATCCAGGATACCGTAGGGTAGTTGTACTAGCTGACATTACAGTAGAAACTAATGAATTTGTTTGAGCAAAGGTGGGAGTTGGAATATGCAGGCGATCCACAGCAATTCTGTTGAGTGCAGTATTGTCAAGGACAACTACACAATCTGCATTTAATGTCAGTCGCTTGAGTGTCAAAAGGGAATTGTAAGGCTGTACAACCACATCACTTGTCTCATTTTGGTTAGGAAACACACTGTATGTCTGAATAAGTTTTCTGCTGTAGCGATCATTCAGAGCCTCCAACAGATACGAGCCCATACCTGCACTAAAGACAGTCATTAGACAAACAAATAATTAGATATTCACACAAATTCTTACAGTTGGTCTCAGCAACCACTCATTTTTCGAACATTATCACATTTTTCACCAACTCAACAAAAAGAATTAACCTGAGCCAGTTCCACCAGCAATAGAATGACACAGAACAAAACCCTCAAGACTATCACTTCCATCTGCTTCCCTATCAATCATGTCCATCAGATCCTCCTCATATTGCTTACCCTGATCAAACGAACGATTGTATCAAAACATTTAGAAACAACTATTCCAGGTCTTTTAGATCCAACTCTGAGATTAAGGTGTAGTTGTTGTTGATCCAGATCTTTTAGATGTGGGATAAAAGAAAATTAATGCAAGCTTGGTATCCAAAAACGATAACTGCATCAGACAATTTCTTGCATTAATTAGTGTACATCCCAGTAAGTGCATATTTTGACTAATTCATACCCAAATACAGCAAAAGGTAGAGTAGACACTTCTATTGCAATTTTCAGGTCTAAAAGATTTTTGGAGACACTAAGAACTTCAAGAACATTTGCTGAACAGAGGTTTCTGGACACTAGAAGTACAGAACAAAAGAAGTATACTGAACTAGCAGAGAATTCAGAGCAGATTCTGAAGGTGGAAAGAGAAAGAGGTCGATGACATCTATTGGCGTCTTCAATCAAACTAATACAGTTTATCCAATTGAAAAATCTGAAGGCAGCGACATAAATGCATGTCCTTTTTTTTTGAAAGAACATGGCTTCTGCATCTACTGGCTTCTTCTTTTTTATCTGACTGCCTTCACATTATTTATTTACCATGAGGTCATAAATGCATGTTCCATTGGTAAGATGTCATTATAATGAGGAATTGGAAGTACAAATTTTGATTCTTGAACCAATAAAGAAGCATTGCAGTTAAAAGAGCCAGATTTTTCTTTCATAAGCCAAAATCAATTCCCGTAATGATGTCTGGCTCCTTCATGCAGTTTGATAAGCCAGCCAATTGCAACCGAGAATTTGATCTGTTGCTTGAAACACTTATCGAGCATCTGTTGTTAAAGGCTCATTTAAGGCACGCTTAAGCCCTGAAGCTCAGAAAAGCTCGGGGAGGGCGCTTTGCCTCACTTAAGTTGCTCCAGTGTAGGCAAGGCACTAAGGTGTACGCACTCATTGTCCATGAGTTCTATCTTGAATTGAGCGGTACTAAACAACAAATATAATCAGCAAATAAGTGTATTAGTTGTTAAGGAAAACATTATGAATGAATTTGTTACTTTTTCTTAAGTTACATATATATTTTTTCATTTTTTCCTTCATTGAGCCTTTATTTACTAAAGCTCATAGATAAATTGCGCTCCGCGCTTAAGCCCCAATACACCTGGAGCGCTTTTTAGAGCTTTTCGCCTTTAACAAGGTAGAAATAGTTAAGAAAGGTAACCTTAAAGCTGCAGAAAACTTTATACGTATGCAGTGGCATAGGATCATGTCCATTCCCAAATAACTCCTTTTTTTCGCACATGCCATGTCTTAGATTTGGAAAGTAATGTGCTCACTACCAAACTTATTAAGAAAAAGAAAAAGCTAGCATGAGCGCAAGGGCAGACTTACGTTACTCCAAGCGGTGTCATCCAACACCGCTTCGCCGGAAAATCTTACTAAGTGCACATATAAACAGTGGACTCAGAACAGGTATATAATAAAAATGTCACCATTGGAAAAACAAGTGTACTTAGTCTAATGGCCAGCTCGTCCATTTTCACTCAAAAGGGTGGGGGATCGAAACCCACTCCTTAGTTCTTTGCATATTTTTAAAGCATTTTAGTTTAAAAATTAGATTCTACAGGAATCGAACTCTAACCTTAATTTACAACTTCTGAGTGACCGGATTTGCTGGTGTTACTCTTCTCAACTTGTTATTTTTCATGTCGTTATAGTGTTTTATTTTTTTAATGATGACACCGCTTACAAAAAATTCTGCGTACGCCCCTGCATGAATGTGCATATTTATTTTGATAAAGTAATACGTGTAGGGTGTGTGTGTACAAAACAATAACTATCCAAAAGAAGTAACCTGATGATATCCGCTTGCCCAATTATTTCCAGCACCACCTCCGTGATCAGCGATGAATACATTCTCGTGGTTATACAAGTTCCTGTATTCACCATTTTGTATACTATTAATGACTCTAGGCTCTAGATCCATCAGTAAAGCTCGAGGTATATAGTGTTGGTCATCGGCTTGATAGAAAAAGACATCTTTCCTATCACCTCCCTGAAGCAGTTGAAATATAGAGAATAAGCACCTTGAACCAATCTCAAACTTGTCTCTGTATGGCAGGAAGCTATCAATTTATTCATACATCACTTTTCCTCCCTTCAAGGTTCTTATTTTCAGCCGTTAAAATGAAAATCTGGTTATTCATGCAAAATAAGAGACTGTATAAAAATGTGAATACAAGGATGTAATCATAGACAAGCAAATAACAATATGAAAGAGAATTTGAAACATTAAAAGATTTTCTTTTCTGAGTAGATGAGGGCAGTAGATCCACACGTCATACACAATACACATAGAAGTGTTGCACCTTTGAATGTGAGTGTATATACACTCTATTGACATCCTTGGCTACAGAGGAGCATTAGTTAGCATATTAGGGAAACAAAAAAGAGATAGTATATATATAGATATACACCAATGCGCACAAATAAATGGAGACAGACCCTATTCAAAACTTCTTTTATGCTATTTTAGCATGTAGTTGGTCCAACACATTTGATTCTTACGAAACAACGCTTCTATTATCTACAGAAATGCAGCACACAACAGAAATTATTAGTAACCGCCAAGTGAATTTGCAAAAGTAACCAATCCTCACAAAACTCACTTATGAGCAAAGCAATAGCCGCTCAAAACCCGGATATTGGAGGATCGCAATAGGTTGACGGCCACCGTAAACATAATCAGATTATGATAAACCCATTGGATACAGAAGATACAGGTAGTTGAACGCCAACTAGCTTGGGATTGAGACACATTTGATTGATTAATTGATTGAACCAATTCACACATTAAAGCATGAGGCATCACAAAAACAAGGACCAATCATCAAAACTTTATCTTGTTGAACTCTGTCCACCAAGGCTTAGACATATTACAAGAAATCACAAAGTGTTTTTGCTTCCGATGGGATTTGAACCTGAGCCCTCATGGTTCTCAACCAACTTTATTGAACTAACCACTTATACTGGTTGTCACTTGCATATTATACGGAATGCAAAGTAGATAGCACGTAAAAGTATTACAGAGCTTCAAAGGTCAACATACCACAAAATTAGCCCAATTAAGAGCCAAATACTCAAGTTTCAAGCAATAGTATCATACAAACCCAAATCCACTTTATCTTATCAAAAGAGGAGTTGAATCCAAAAACCTAAATTATATCTTTCCTTCCAGAACATAAATTACAATTACACACAAAACTTGGAAAGCAGGATGCTCTTAGTCCAGCCAGAGCAAAGTAGTAGTACCAATTTGAAAGCAGTATGTATTAAAGTCAAAATGTAGTACCTCATGCAGTAGTAATAGTACTTTGATACAAAAGAAATGAGAAAAGTTAGAAAAACCTGAGTGGCAAAATCTTCGAGAATGCCGTCTTTACTGATACCATGTTCAAGGCATAGTTGTTTCCAGAACTCCATACCTATTTGATTCCCGCATTGTCCCACTTGTAATGTGATTATTTCTCGAGGCATTTTCCTTTGTCCCTTATTATGATCTTACTTGAACAGTAACTGCACAAGATTTTCGATCTGGTAGAGAGGAGAAGAGTAATCGACCTTTTGCTTTTACATATGTGCGATTTTTATTTTTTTTATTTTTTATATTTTTTGAATTGAAAAAAAGAAGAGGGAAAAGGTGAGTCTTCGGAAATTATGAGCTCACTCTTTCTAGAGTTGAAGTGGCGGGGCGCGCCTGCCGACTTAATTTATGGATTTGATTTACATATCCAGATACTAAAAAAGGAAACAACCACTTATGTCCATTTATAAGTAGTTCATTATAAAAATTGGCTAATTTATAAAATACTACTAATATTAGCCAACTATTACTAATATTAGCCAATTAGCTATTTGGAACAAAAAAAAAAAGTTCAAATTTTTGCTTTCTTTTGAGTGAGTGTTATTAGAATAGATTGGGTACATCCTAAGGAGCTTGAATCTCAGTTTTGGGATGATTTGGTGAAGTTTTGAGGTGGTTTGAATTGAAAATTCGAAGTAAAAACTAAACATGAAAAAAATGATATGTGTATCACACTATGTATCATTTGTGTATCACATATGTATCATATTTGTATCAATTGTGTATCACATGTATATTCATGTATACCTGTGTGTGAGATACATGCGTGATATATGTGTCGCACAAGAATTTTTTTAACTCGATTTAATTACAAATTTTGATACAAAACCAGTTCAAATCACCTCTAATCTTCCTCAAATTTTGTAAATTGACTTATCTATATGTTTTCAATGAATGTCAATTATACCCATTGAAAAAGTTTCTTTTTTGCTTAGATTGTTGGAATATTGTATTTTTATTTTGTATTTCATGACCTTATATGCCACCTCATCCATGAAATTTCTTTTCCGTCTTGCATCTAATGTTGCTAATCACGCTTAAAAATATGGAAAGAGGTTTTTGCATGTGATTCTTTGAGAGAAAGAACCTTATTTATTTGATTTTTTAATTTTTATATGTGCTTGACTAGTTTTGGTAAGTCTATGACTAATGGCTAGAAGTTGGTAAGTTAAAACTTATTTGGGACATTTGTGTAAGTTTCCCTACTAAAAAAACAATATGTAATATCAGTTTAGTTTAAGGTGTTATTGTTAAAAGAGTTTACTTTATTTTTTAAGAGACTCTATAAATTTATTATAAATCATTACTTATTGTTGTAAATAATTTAACTTGCTGATGTAAAAATAGCTATACACTATTAGTACACATAATTATTTTGTTTGAGGATAACATTTTTTTGAGAATTAATTTTCCTCCACACCAAACATAATATTTTGAACATCTCTCTTCTTTACATTGTTCTGTTAGATGGCTTCTTTTTTATTCAGCATTAGTTATTCTTTGTTTGGTGGTTATTGTAAATATTAACATGTAGTTAGTGTTTACATAAATTAATATATTTTACCATATACTAGTAATAAATGTTGTACCATTGATTTGATGTAAATGCGGGTAAATTGTTTATCCTTTTTACAATACCTGTATTAATTAAAACCAGCATTACTTATTTTTATTTGGTATATCCTATTTTGAGGTGCCATACATTTATTTAAAGAATAAAGTATGCGTACCTTAATAAACAGGAGTTGAGTTGGCTAGGTATACAGTTGACATTGAAATGAAGACCAGCTCAAGATTCCTCTTCTAAACAAATAAGTAGTACCATAACTGTTTTGCTTCCTTGAAGAAGCAAATTAAGGTATTTGACAATCTAAGAGACAGAACAGGTCTAAGAAGGTCTTGTATAATTTGAGAAAAGGAGGCACAATATAATTTTGTTCTTCGATGACAACTCTAACTATTGCTGTGTCAGCTGTAGATCTGTTTTTGGTTATATTCATGAGTTCTTTAGCTGCCATTTGCACCATAGTTCTCCAGCAGAATTCGCAGCGCTTCTGTCTTCATGCATTTCTCCTAGTCCTCCTCTTGATTTTCTTCCTTACTTTTCCCGAGTCTCTCCTTGTCGTCCTTTATCACTGTTTTCTGATTACGGCCATTGCCATCTTGTGGACAGTCATGTTTTCTTGATTTTTTTTAATGCATTTTGTTTGAGAGTACGTTATATTAAAGGGAGGAAAATTAGGATGAGAAGAGGAAATATATGAAGATACATACACTGAGAAGACTGAAGAAGCTAGCTAGCGTCGTTTCTACATGTGTACGTTATTGTTTTGCTATTTCATTTATGTTTTTGGTTATTCTTTCTTCTCATGTAGTATGTCTGATCGCCTCTATTATATTTGAGACACCGTTGAATGTTTACAGAATCGAGGACGAGTGAATCAAAAGTCAATTAAATTTTTACCATCGTCCAATTAAAGGGGAAATTGGGGGAAAACAAGTATACTAGGGCCAAGACTCACCCCTATATATAGTTACACATGATCCAGAATTTCTGCTATAGTCATTGCTGCCCACATTCGTGTGTGAAATGATGACATCTGATTCTGGATATTGTACCCCGTAAAACGGTATAGTTAAATGTTACGTAGTTTATAGACAAACGAACTGATTTGATCCAAAAATGATAAAGAGATAAGATTAAAAATGAGATTTAGCAATTGAAATTGAAGAAGATGACAAGCTTGGCTCTGAGCGCAATGCCTTCGAGGACAAAAGTGAAGCAACGATAAAGAGTGTTTGCAACAAATTTTCGTAAGACGAAAAATAAACTGCAACAAAAATAATATAAAGAAAAAGAGATTTTATTGATAAATATTTGTGAGTACAATTCTATGTATCCCTTGATTCTCCTATCTAAAATTCTCCGTGATTCGAGGGCTTGAGAAGCGTATTTCTCGAATGTAGGATGATGCCGACCTCCTTGTGATGTATTTAATCGCCAAGAACGTTGAGCAGCACTTTGTTGTTACGGGTTGATCTCCGGGAAGAACTCCGTTGATCACTCCTTTGTTGAAGAACTAAGCAGTTGATGATTGATCTCTATGTTTATGAATGCCCTCACCAATTGCGGAGTGTTCTTCTCCCACTCTGAATGTCCCTTGAGAGTTATGTAACCCCTCTATTTATAGTTGTAGAGGATGGACAGTCAAGTTACATAAGAACTCTCTTGCTTGATTCTGATTGGCCCATGTTATTTTAGCCGCTTGGCGACGTGTGGTTGGTTCTTGCTTTTTGACTTGGATCGCCACATCATTTAACACGTGGCGTCATCTTTTTAGCTTGCAGTTTGACTAGATATACCATGTCACTTGACACATGGCATGAATCTAGGCCTTAAGATGAAATGGACCTTGGGCTTGAAAATAATAAAATGGACTAATTTAACTTGTAAGCCCAAATTAATTATTTAACCCAATTGAATTTAATCCAAATTTTGTATGAATTAAACCCAATAAATTTTATATGTCTACAGATGCCCCCTACTTCAAGCCTTGTCGCAATATAGACTAGTCGAACAATAAAGGCAAGACTTGAAGTACCAATATCCTTATTGAATTAGGAGTGTCCAAAGAAGGATATTGGACCAAAACCAAGTAAATATTGGTGTGGCTGCATGACTCCAATTCAAGACCATCTCAGGAACCAATAATTATTAATTTTTCATATTTGACTTCCTAGTTAACTAGAAATTGACTGTTACTTAGAAGGAAAAATCCCATATACCAAGAAAAACTTCACCGCCTTACAACATCTATATAAACAGCACTTTGCTAACAATTATTCCATGTGATTTACGATCGAGCCGCTCTCAAGTTTGAAGAGATACATGGGCATCGACTTTATCTCCTGAGACAATTCCATAGGATAAGGACAAACAAACCTAAGAACGATTACGATGCCGAGCTGCTCTCAAGTTTGAAAGTTGGGCAGTGCTGTTGAATTAGATTCGCTTATGGTTACTTCAAGGCTTTAACTTTTTTTTTTAATTGTTGCCTTCACTTCTTCCTTCTGATTCTTCTTGGAGTTTTTGTTTTATTGCAGGATCAATCAGTCCATTTCGCATGCCTACAAAGCAATATCGATCAGCCAACTTTAATTTGCGCGTGGCTGGTGAAACTTCTGGTTTAGGATACTCAACGACCTAACTCATTGTCGAGGCTAGAGATTAATGAGGCTCCCAAATTTTGACTTCCCTTTCCATGCCGATTTAGAAAATCGCGTTGTCAGTGTCGATGTCCATCATACCGAATCGAAGCATTGTGCTACTGGAATCGCATCAGTAGAAGCAGAAACGTCGTGCTATGGCACCGATATCTATTAATCGAGCTGCTCGTCGTGCTACTCGCACCGTATCTGCAAAAACGTCATCTTGTTGGCACCGAGGGCTCCAAAATCTTTTCTTATTTTTGCAGGTTTTCAAGAAAGTACAACACCAACTTGGTACATCCCTTCTTGCAGCTTGACGGTAGACATTTAGAGTATTCCTAAGCGAGCTTGATCGACGAGCCATATCCCCACTTTGCAACATGCGAGCGAGAATATGGTACATCTCAACCTTGTGACTTGGTGAGAAACAGGCTTGGAGCTCGAGCGATCATATTTCATCCTTGGCGAGTGAGTGCGACATGTACCATATCACATTGTTGCAGGCTGGCGAGGGAGACAACTGGAGTGGGCTTTTCCAACTTCGGCGAGCAAGCACTTGGTGCGTCTTTGCTGTTTTGACTTTATAGCCTTTCATGCTCGCATTGAAAAAATCGTATCTCGAACTGGGAATGTCCAAACTGCAATCCGCTTGGTTCTGCAGAATCAAAACTTGCACCATAGTGACATATCCAAAATTCGGGGCCAGATTCCATTAGGACAAGTCGGAATGAACTTTTGAAGGCGGTACACAAGTCTGTCATTTCGGCTTCACAGTACTGCATGCTATCATTGGAACGCATATATCTCAAGCTAGGAGCGTCCGAATTGCGAGCCTTCTGTGCCATTGGAAAGAAGACTCATAGATGATGAAATCATGAAGATATCATAGAAGAATTCCTAGCAGATTGTCCGCAGCAACTTTCTAAACTTAACCTATCTGTCCACGAAATTGCTTTTCAGCTTTGTGCACTATAGTGGAAAAAATTCATATCTCGAGCTACAAGTGTCAGAATTACAATCCGTTTGCACCGTTAGAAAGAAAACTCAGAGACCTGAAGGACCTATAAATTTCATGGAAGAACTCCTTTCGGGCTATCAACAGAAAATTCGCGACATCGACTTAACTGCAGTGAACTTTCAGATTTGCGTACCTTCAGCGAAAATAATTGTATCTTGAGCTAGGAGTATCGGAATTACAATCCGTTTGTTCCGTTGGAGAGAAAACTCCTAGAGCTGCAACACATAAAAATTCCATCCCGGAACTCTTCTCGGGCTAAAAACAGAAAAATATTGAATGTCCAACTGACCGCAGGGAACTTTCAGGTTTGCGTGCTTTTGGCCAGAAAAACTGTATCTTGAACTAGGAGCGTCGACATCACCAACAATTTGATCCTATGAAATTCGGACGTCGAGAACTATAATCTCATTGAGGATGAAGCTCCATTCATTCTTAGTTAGCCTAACAAATATTTTTGAAGTTGATTTTACAGCCTTGTAATGGATTCGACTATCATCACGAATCTTATCTCTTTGTTATTTCTTTTCCAGACTTGCGAAGAAGTTCTATGAGTCCAGATATCAGTCTGAGATGTCATACAAGATGCGGAGTTACCCCTTCACCAACTGTTGCACTTGATTTGTTGACGGTCTTGAAGTTTATCAATGGCGGCTCCCGTGGTGATTGAAGGTTTTTTTTTCAATAGAGATGACTTCTTATATACAAGGCATTGAGGATAGTGTATAAAAATGTGGAGACGTCATATGGACTTGGAAGATGCATTCAAGACGAGTCAGCCACAAAGCCTAGTTTACGATCATTTTCATGACTTAGGCTTTTGTATAGGAAAACGTCTAATTCCTTTTGTCTCTATATTTTTTTGATGTATCAACTTTTGTACTATTGAAGCAATAAAACATCTTTTATACTTCAAAGAAAATTGTCTCTTTTCCTCATAGATATGAGCCTCTACACTTTGAAGAATTAATGTAATGATCCGATGATGTCAAACTTTTATTTTTTTTAAGACTCGTGCGACTGAACTTAGAATGAAACTCTAAGCTGCCTACGTACCTCGGTGAAGAGGATCAAGTCATAACGTAGTTCAGAGGGGTGAGGTTTTTTTTTTTGTTTTTTTTATGTCCTAATTTTTGCCTAGGCCGCCTCTCGCGAGGTTTTCAACCTAGCAGACTCTTTTTTTTTTTGGCCGTACACAGTTTAGACTCATGCGGGCCAGGAGTGTAGCAACATGCAGTTTAAGCTCATGTATCAAGGAGCGTCATGACTTGCAGTTTAGGCTCGTACGTCAAGGAGCGTAGGTGACTTTCATGGGAAGTACTGCTTAAAAAATTTTTCGTTGATCGGACCAACTCTGAGACTATCCTTATCGACAATTTTGTATGCGCCACTTGAATATGCTTCCTTCACAACATATGGCCCATCCCATTTTGAGGTAAACTTTTCGCCTATGCGTTTGTTAAGGATTATGGGTCGTCGAAAAGCTAGGACTAAGTCTCCCACTTTGAATGATCGTGGTCGCACTTTCTTGTTGAAGGCTCTAGCTAGTCGAGCTTGATAGCACTCCAATTTTTGTTGCGCTTCCAATCTTTTCTCATCCAATGCCTCTAACTCTGCTAGACGAAGTTGAGCATTCTCTTCGGACGTGAGCCCTTCTTGGATTGCTATCCGCAATGATGGAATTTGTTGCTCCAACGAAAGGACTGCTTCTACGCCATATACTAAAGAGTAAGGAGTTTCTTGTGTAGCAGTTCTGAAGGTTGTCCGGTATGCCCACAAAGCTTCACCAATTCTCTCATGCCAGTCTCTCTTGTTCTTTACAACAACTTTCTTCAAAAGGTTACCAAGCGTCTTGTTAAAAGCTTCAGTGAGGCCATTAGCAGGTGCATTATACATTAAAGACTTATGTTGCTTGAAACCGAACTTCTCGCATAGACTCTTTACGAGCTTGTTGTCAAATGGCGTTCCATTATCAGTGATTATGTATCTTGGTATGCCGTACCTAAAAATTATATATGACTTGATAAAGTTGACGACAGTTTCCTTTTTCACGTCTTTGAGTGGAACAGCTTCCGCCCATTTAGAGAAGTAGTCCGTAGCGGCCAATATGTACATCTGTCCCTTTGATGACTTTGGAAGTGGTCCAATGACATCAAGTCCCCATGCATCAAAAAGCCATGAAGCTACAGTTGGGTGAAGAGGCTCTGGAGGTTGGTGGATGTAGTTTGCATGAAATTGACACGCTTGACATCTTTTGGCATGATCCATGCAATCCTTCACCATCGTCGCCCAGTAGTAGCCCATCCTCTTGATGCGAAAATAGAGCTTGGGACCAGATTGGTGTGATCCACATGAGCCAGAATGTGCTTCCTCCATTGCTTGGCCGGCTTCTTCTTTGTCAAGACATCGCAAGAATAGTCCTTCAAAAGAGTGGCGAAACAATGTCCCCTTATAGAAGATGAATCATGGTGCTCTTCGTTTGATGTCTGTTCTTTGTCGCGGATCTTCAGGTAACTTTCCATGTTCAAGGTACTCTATCAGTGGTTGCCTCCAATCTTCTTCTTCAATCACTCGAACAGACGTATGATGGCTTTCGTTGACTTGAAGATCCAGAAGTCTAGGAATAACCCATCGATGACACACATATACCTTTGTTGACTCATTCTCTCCAAGTGCCATCGTCGTGGCCAAGTTAGCCAAAGCATCAGCCTTGCGATTTTCTTCTCTTGGGACGTGGTTCAAGAACACTCGGTCAAATTTTTCCAGTAAACGAGAAGCGTATTCATGGTATGACAATAGATCTTCCTTCTTTACCTCGTAACTCCCCAAAAGTTGGTTGATGATCAGCTTAGAGTCGCCGTAGATCTCCAACTGTAGAATCTTCATTTCTAATGCCATTTCGAGACCGACGATCAAAGCTTGATACTCTGCAGCATTGTTGGAGCATGTTTCACCTAAAACGAAGGAGAATGGCAAGACTTGTCTTTCTGGAGAGATCAACACAACACCTGCCCCCGCACCATTACGACGTGCAGATCCATCAAAGAACATTTTCCATGGTGGCAATTCTTCGATGAACAAAACGTCTTCATCTGGAAACTCATCCGAAAGCTCCCATTCTGCCGGAAGAGGGTGATCAACCAGAAAATCGGCTAGTGCTTGTCCTTTCACAGCTTTTTGAGGTGTGTATGTGATCTCATATTGGTTAAACAATATGGACCATCTTGCTAGGCGTCCAAAAAGAACAGGTCGAGTCATCACGAACTTCACGGGATCTGCTCGAGAGATGAGTTTGATGGTATGCTTAAAAATAATGCCTTAGCTTCTTTATTGCATAAAGTAACGCTAAGCATATCTTCTCAACAGGCGTATAGTTCAACTCAGCTCCTATCACAGTTCGACTAAGATAGTACAAAGGTTGTGCCTTTCCTTCCTCATTCTCTTGAGCAAGTAGTGCTCCAAGTGAACGTTCCTGTGCCGCGATGTATAGTATCAATGGCTTCCCAAGCATTGGAGCCCCTAACACAGGTGGGTTCAGCAAGTATGTTTTGATGCTTTTAAAAGCATTTTGACATGACTGATCCCAATGAAAAGGGATATCCTTTCTCAATAGATTATTGAAGGGTTGACACCGTCCGGCTAGATTAGAGATGAACCTTCGGATGAATGCTAAATTTCCTTGGAGACTTCGAAGCTCTCTCAAGTTCTTTGGCCTGGGCATTTTCTGAATGGCGTCGATCTTTGCAGGATCAACTTTAATTCCACGATGACGCACAATGAAGCCAAGAAACTTTCCTGAGGTAACTCCAAATGCACACTTGAGTGGATTCATCTTCAGGTCGAATTTTCTTAACCTTTCAAAAACAATTCGAAGGTCTTCAAGGTGATAACGCCTATTCTTCGTCTTCACTACCAAGTCGTCGACGTAGCATTCAACCCTCGTATGAAGCATGTCATCAAATATGTTTTGCATCGCGCTTTGGTAGGTGGCACCGGCATTCTTCAGACCGAAAGGCATCACTTTGTAGCAATATATCCCTTTTGGAGTTCGGAAAGCAGTACACTCCTCATCCTTTGGAGACATCCTGATTTGATTGTATCCGGAGGACCCATCCATGAATGACATAGCTTCATGCCCTGTTGTAGCATCAACCATGAGTTCATAATTTGGTTAGTGGGAAAGTCATCTTTGGGCATGCCTTGTTTAGGTCTCGAAAGTCAACACAAAACACGTATTTGACCATTCTTCTTCTTGACAGGTAACAATATTCGATATCCATTGATGGGTACTTCACCTCTCGAATAAACCCCGCATCGATGAGCTTGTTGACTTCGACTTCAATTTGGGACACAAGTGTCCACGACCCAAACGAGAGGGCCATGACTAGCACCCGGCCATACTTCTCGAGTACCAACATACATTTTATCTAACCTTCTTTATTATCTTTTAGGGCTGACGAATTAATATAAATGTTAGACATGGGTCATGGACAACCAAACAATAAAAATATGGTGGCATGAACATACATAACATGGGATGACTAGACAATCAAGAAACTATATAATAAGGTACGAGCTACCACAACTACATGAGAGACTATACAACAAAAACCAGCCGACAAGGCCTACCAAACTATACATGAGTCAACACTCTGTCTATGAGCCTCTAAAGGAACATAAGTGTTGCAACATAGTCGAAATAGGGCCCGACATACCCATAATATCTATAAGAAAAATGCATACCAAGACCAAGGCAAGTCCGAAGAAGGGATCTCGCCAATCACCGCTGAACTGGACAGCCTACTATGGAGGGGGAGCTGCGCCTGCCTGTCTATCAGGACCTGCAGCACGACATGCAGCGTCCACAAATAAGAGGACGTCAGTACGAATAAAGTACTGAGTATGTAAGGCAGGGAACCATAAGTACGAAACAGTAATGTAAGCAGGGATAGAGAATAAACAACCTGTAACATTGGGTACCTCTAAGGGCTACTGACATGAAATGCGTGATACATATGTATATATACATAAACTTTTAAAACATACGCCTCTGTGGGCATCATCATCATCATATCGTACCCGGCCGTAATAGGCTCGGTAAAAACGTACCCGGCCACGTGGAGCTCGGTAAAACCCAACTGATCAGTGGTTGCACAAGAGGTGTCCGACCGACTATAGCGCGGCTCGGTAGAGTAAAATAGATACATATATATATGCATGCTTCGACTCATGGACTCACTGTTCTAGACCTTTTCGGAGTGACGTAAGGTCGGTATCCTCTGTACACGTTATTAGGACTAAACTCTTCACCATGAACCTTATAAGAATCAGGAAGTACCAATAACATTGATAACATAAGAATAAGAGAAGCAACATCACATCAATCGTTCCATAAGAGGGGAACAATGTAAGTACTGCTAGCTTCTAAGAGTAGAGTATCTTTGGAAGCTCTTTCATTATATATGTACAATCGGAGTCATGCAAAAGAAGGAAAGGTAGCCTCACATACCTTGTATATACTGCCCCAATCTCAAGCTATGCAATTTTCACGACTCCTTAGTCTACAATAAGAGAAACGATACTATAGTTACCATTCAAGCGTCATAACTATTATGTATCGACCACAACCTATTTTACGATGAAACGGACAGCACCTCCCCTATATATATGACTTCACACAATTCCAAACAATCACCAAACAGCCCAAACCCACATAATAATAATCATATTGAGCCTCCCAAAACAGTCCACGCACAACCAAATCACTTCATACATACGACGGCCACCGTAGTCGTGTCAAACGACCCGGAAATGTTACGAAGAACTACCAGCCCACAACCCTACATCTATATGGTGTTTCTCCACACCCTTGCTCCTCCAAAAAATCCACAAAACAGTAGTAAAACACGCAGCCCAACAGCAACACAAAACAGTCCACAAAACAGTCCGCTACAAGTGAATAACTCGAACTCACGACTTCCGATCACCGTCCCGTGAGTTCTTACATGTATAGAACGAATTACCATGAACTCACAGCAGAATAAATGT
Organism: Nicotiana attenuata; assembly: GCF_001879085.1. Taxonomy (NCBI): domain Eukaryota; kingdom Viridiplantae; phylum Streptophyta; class Magnoliopsida; order Solanales; family Solanaceae; genus Nicotiana; species Nicotiana attenuata. The sequence continues at coordinate 477,835 of NW_017670571.1, read as the reverse complement.
ATGAAAGATAGCAGTAAACTCACCTTACTTGTTGGATAACTCAGCCCTTATCTTGGTTCTTCAAACTCTAGGGTTTACCCCCAATTTGAACTTGAAAGAGAGGGAAAATCAATTAGGGTTTGTGGATAATTTTTGGGAGGAAGTTTGCAGGGTTTAGGTCTGGTTATTTGTGAAATATAATGAGGGATATATTTCAGAAGATAAGCCTTTTAATGGGCTCTTTGTCTGACCCGAAATTGCCTCTTTTTGGGCTATCATTTAACCAAGTAGGTGACCCACCTACTTGTCACCTAGCAGCTTGTGCAGTCTCGCAAAAATGTCTATATCTCTCTACTCCAATGTCGTATTGATAAAAGGTTTAATGCGTTGGAAACTAGACTCATAGATCTTCAATTTGGTGGGTAGATCACCCCGTAATCCCAAGTAGATTGGGAGAAAAGCTTAATAACATTTGACCTAAAGTTTAAGTAAAACTATGAACTTAAGTTGCAACAACTCTTGTCGACTTTTGTTTCATAACTCGTTTGACTTCAAGACTATGATACGGATATTTTATGATTCATATACCTTAAAATACGACCTCTTGAGAGTATTAAGCACCCTTAGGTTTACCCAAAAATACGGCTGACAACATCCTTGATTCGTTTAACTTAACCAACCTTATACACCTTTGTATCATTTAAGACCAATGGGATTAATCTCTTATCATCTCAAAGATAATCTCTTCATGGATTTACGTCGACGACCTTATGGCATGAACTAACGTATGTGAATATGGGTTGTAACAACAAGCTCGGGTCGAAACATGCGTTGTGACAGCCAAAATCGGTGACGGCTACTGCTCTTCTTTCTCTGTTGTTTTTCCCCTTTCTCTGTTACTGCTGCGCCGGAGGGTGACAGATCCGGCAAGAAATCCGGCAAAAACTGAACAGTAGCCAAAGATCTAACTCCATCATAAAACAGCCCTTGTGACGTCCAAAACCGTCGTCCAAGCTCAGTCGAGTTGAATTCGGTAAGATCCGTTCGAAGCTTTTGATTTGAGGTCTGTTTGAGATTGCCGTTTGAGGTCTCCGGTCGCTGGTTCTGCTCGTTGTCGCCGGCAGAATCTCCGGTCCGAGATTTTGTTGCTGTTCATTTTCTCAGGTCGAGTTTGACTATCGGAATCCGACTTTGCTGTATACATTTGGAGTTTCATATCAATACACATAAGGTCTCCTTCCCTCTTTAATTAATTATTTCATTTCGATCCTGTTGGTTTAAGTAAAAGTTCCGTCACTTCATTAATATCTGTGTTAGCATGCTTTTGTTTGTATCTTAATTCGCTAATTCATATTCTGGATATTTGCTTCATTATTTGCAGTTTCTGTCCATGTCTTTCTATTTTGAGCATGTGTCATTGAGTTAAATATTATGTTATCATTACTTTATTTATGAAAGCTTGGGAAAACAGAGCTGTGAGGAATCTCTTTAATTCTCATATATTATGTTATCATTACTTTATTTTGTGAAAGCTTGGAAAAACAGAGCAGTGAGGAATCTCTTTAATTCTCATTTGGTGTTGACATGTAATTACGACTTTTTCGGCAGTCCTCTTTATTTAGAGGATTAGTTTCTTTGGTTTGATTAATGGGTATTTAATATTAGAATATTGATAATTTAATATGTGATATTCACTTCCTATAACTTAGTAGCAATGAACCTTGTTAATGTTATGAAATATTATTTTGTAGTGGATGTCTATAACTCCTAAAGAAGTTACTCCCACTACTCTTCTCCATTATGTAGATAACTCCCACTACTTCTCACCTTTGTAGTTGTAACTCCCACACCACCATAACCTCCCCATGATCTTCCTCCATGATCTCAAATGTTTAGTGTCATGTTTATGACATTCTTTTGTATGCCTCTATGTAACCCTATAAATAGAGGGTTTTGGCATCACATTGTATACACTTGAATACATAGAAGAAATAAGATTCTCTCCTCTCTTTCTCTCTACATTGTTGTCTATTTTATTGTTCTATATTGTTACTTTGAGCTATGTTTCGTAACACGTTATCAGCACGAGTCTCCAACCAAGATTTGAGTTTGGTTCTTCTTCTGCCCATGTTCTGATTAGTCTCATTACGAGAATTAGAAAAGAATAACTACTATAACTAGTAAGTACAAAAGCAGGTAAGTGTGAGGTTGGACTTGAAAGAGAGTCTGCTATGCTCCAGGTTTAACGCTCCATTACTTATGTTGTGTTTTTAAGTCTTTTGAGTTGACAATTTAACTTCCCAATAATTTTCATTCTTGACCTTGTCTAAATTATTAAAGTTTACAAAACCGAATAGGTAATTGAATTTTTTTCCAGTATGAGTTTGTGTCAGTTACATGAATTCTTGGGGTTATGGCTTATGTTATGCTAATAATAGTTCCTCCACTGCATCTAGTATTTTGATTACAAAGAAAAGGAAATCGGTAATTATAATTTTAATAAATATTTGACCCACCACTCAATGGCCCCTATAATTGTGTGCACTTTTACTTGTAAGTGGCCTGGCCTGATAACTTTGAGCTATCTGGATAATATAAAAAGTGATTATTCTGAGGTTCTATTTGTGTGTTTATTTTTTGTTGTTAGTGATATTGATAATAGTAACAAAGTTTGAGTTATTAGTACCGATGAAATTTTTCTCACACTTTTGAAGTAATCATGAATTGTATAACTTACATGTTGTTGTCATGTTTTTAATATAATATACTGTGAACTAAATTTTTTCAGAGTCTTGTAAGAAATAGTTGATCTCATTTATATCTTAAAGAAGTCAAAATTACATTCGATGAGCTCATAAATTGATGAAGTACTAATGTTTATAAAATTGTTATAACAGAATGGTTTTATGCATAACCATTATATGTGGCCCTGTGGGTAAGTGATTTAGAGTACCGAGGATGAGCCTCAATTGTATTTTGGTCTATTATACTATTGATTGAGGGTAAGACGGTGGGTTCAAGTCTCATCGTACCTTGAGGGTAAGACACATTGGCATATATTAAAGAAATAGAAGATTCTTTAAGAATTCTCTTGTGATGTTTTTTTTCTCATGATGTGAAAATTGATTGAGAATTCACATTGGCATATATTAAAGAAATAGAAGATTCTTTAAGAATTCTCTTGTGATATTTTTTTTTCTCATGATATACCAGTTACGGTTGGGATTGAATCCCTTGATATCTGGAACGAATAAAAGGTGATATATATGTATGGGCCCAATCACCTGCCATGTGGATCGTTTACTATTATATGATTTTAATAGATGCATCTATTGTATGGTCACATGTGCGTTTGTTATCAACTTGCACTTTGGTTTTTGCAAGGTTGTTTGCTCAAATTATTAGAGCACAGTTCCAGAATATATATTATGATAATTTATCTTGATAATGCTGGTTTAAATCCAAGTTGGTTTAGCAGAAATTGTATGCCTCCAATTATAGCTAAACCATTGGTTATGAGAACAAAACTCCAAATAGAAATTTTGTATTAAGTATATTATTTAATATACAACAGCACTTGTACGCATCTAGCCAACAAGTTATGATAAATTCTCCCCATCACAATTGGTTCAGGGTCAGGAACCAAATATTTTCATCTAGAAATATGGATGTACTATATGATTTAATTGTGCCACCACAATGCACAAAGATTGGTCTCAATGAAGGTTGGGGATATGTGTTGGTGATCCCAACATTAGGGGGAGAAAATGAGCAGCTGAAAAAAAAGTAATACATGGAATGAATTATTATGAGTACATTAGATCCTCGTACAAGAAAATATGAATTTGAAGTTCAAGTGATAATTCATTTGCAAAATATTTCCATGCGCATTTGATGACCCAAACTAAATGTCATATTTCAGCTACTAATGCTCCAAATAGAATAAAGTCCATGATGGACATAGTCTATGGAACTCTTGAAGCGTAATAGACTAATCGGTTCCAAAGATAAAACTCCTTGAAGAAGGAGAGGAGCAAATGTTCAAGATGGTCATAATAAGGAGGCAAGTGCTTTATAAGAGCACCATGACATAACATTTTATAAGACCTCATGGGAGAGGCTCAAGTACCTGAAAATAATGAGATCTCGATAAGTTATCTCTTTATTATGCGATGATGGAACCGATGTAAAATGATCGTTGACGATGTTGTTAATATAATGTAGCGCTCAATATTATTAATATTGACGAGGATCTTGAGCTCGAATCTGTCATGGAATTTGGACAGATCAATGATTGGCCAAATGAAAAATATGCAATGAAATTGACTTCACCTGAAAAATATGAAGTTGGACGGATAGTCCCCACACCTGAAAGTGAAATGAAAAATCAAGTCGATAGACATAAAGACGACTTGTGGCACAAAATTTTTGTAATTATCCTGGTATTAGGAGACATGTTCTCCTGTGGGGGGTCTGACAATACATTTGATATGCATATAATGAAAATCCTTGAATGATTTAAATTATTCTGAAGCATATTAAGGTTCCCAAGAAATTTATTAAATAAATCTTCGGCAGATCCTTATGTAGATTAGAGCGATCATGGCGTACATGATTTATTTTTGTGTCTAGTGCAATTGGTGCACTAATATATCTGGCTAGAACCATGAGTATAACAATATGCTAGCAAGATATAGTTTTATTTCAATGTGGAGATATTGGAATACAATTAGTATTATATTTCAAAAGGAATACTTGATTTAGATATGTTTATTCTAACAAATATCGCCAAGATTTTGTTGGTTATGTAAATGCAGGCATTTTCTGAAGTTCGTTGTTCAAACATTCTATTTGCATGTGAGAGTACTGCCATATTATCATATTACAAGGCAGTTAATTGTTGATACTTATTCAAGTCATGCCAAGATAAGCAACTGATAAAGCAAGGGCTCAACACACAACAGACGTGTGACTTGAATTTGAAGAGAAGATTCCAATAATACTGAAGATAATGTTGCTTGCTTATATCAATTGAAAGAAGGACTATCGAAGGAGACAAAATAAAGAACATTCACCAAAGTTCTTCAACAAATTTATTCAAGTGATAATTTGACAAACTTCTTCACAAGACATTGCGGATCTCAATATTAGAGAAGTTGTTATACAAGCTTGGACTTCTTCGTCTCCGAAGAATAAAGTGATGTTTTCATTAGGGGGAGGCAAATACGCGCTGTACTCTTTTTCCCTTGGCTAAGATTTTATCCCACTGGGTTTTTCCGGCAAGGTTTTTAATGAGGCAGCAAATAATGCATATTACAAGATATGTGTACTCTTTTTTCCTTCACTAAGATTTTTTCCCACAGGGTTTTTTCTTAGTAAGGTTTTAACAAGGCACATTATCTATAGACATCCAAGGGGGAGTGTTATGAAATATTATTTTGTAGTGGATGTCTATAACTCCTAAAGAAGTTACTCCCACTACTCTTCTCCATTATGTAGATAACTCCCACTACTTCTTACCATTATAGTTGTAACTCCCACACCTCCATAACCTCCCCATGATCTTCCTCCATGATCTCAAATGTTTAATGTCATGTTTATGGCATTCTTTTGTATGCCTCTATGTAATCCTATAAATAGAGGGTTTTAGCATCACATTGTATACACTTGAATACATAGAAGAAATAAGATTCTCTCCTCTCTTCCTCTCTACATTGTTGTCTATTTTATTGTTCTATATTGTTACTTTGAGCTAAGTTTCGTAACAGTTAATAATTTAGTAACAATTTTATCCTTTTTCCACCATTTTACTTCCATAAATCATGGCCTTCACAATAATCTTAAAGTAGGAAAAATAATTTTGAATATTCGTAGTTTGCTTTAGGCGCGATTTAATATATCATTTTGATTGTGTACACATTCGCGTGACATAATTACGATCCTAAAAACAAAATCGGGGTATGCGTTCGCGCAACTTCGACCAAACATTCTTAATAATAATAAAGTGTCATTAATTATGTACACATGCGCGTGACATGATTTTTGACGCAGCAAATGAAATGAGTACACGTACGCGTGACTCGTTCCAAATTAAAATGCGGTAAAAGGTAAAATGTACATAGGTTCTAAAATGAGTAATTAAACAATTTATTTAAGCTAGGTATGATTAAGGCGACCGTGCTAAAACCACGGAACCCGGGAATGCCTAACACCTTCTCCCGGGTTAACAGAATTCCTTACCCGAATTTCTATGTTTCGTGGATTGTAAAATAGAGTCAAATTTCCTCGATTCGGGATTTTAAACCGATGACTTGGGACACCATAAATTATCTCAAGTGGTGACTCTGAATTTGAATAAATAATTCCGTTTCGATTATTGTCACTTCAATTGAAAAAACTCCCTATCCCCATTTCGGATAAAAATGAGGTGTGACAGCTCTGACGACTCTGCTGGGGAGCGGAACCCCGAATCTCTGGTTCAGGGTTCAAGAATTCGAGCTTGTTAATGTGATTTTACTTGGCTTTATTTATTGTTGATATTGCTGTATTTTGTGGACATAATGTGCTAATTGCCGTTTACTTACCGCTTTGATGTTATTTGGACTCTATTAAAATGTCTTCTTACGCCTCCCATCTGCGTCTTCTAAAAATATGGTTCACACGTACGCGTAGCCCACTTTTTTGTTAGAAGTCATACCAAATAGAACGAGGCTTGGGTCAGCAACAATGCCGGGTAGACTTTCGTGCTCCCGGTACGTTGCCCTCACCTCGGCTCGAGCTGTCCGCTCGGGTAAGCCAGGTCTAGAACACAACCCCAGGTTTAAACCTAGAATAATATAGCCTCATGCCGAATCCCTAGTAGGAACGTTTGTTTGCATCACGTGCATTTGACTTAGGGGACTCAACACAGGGGTTGGGTCCGTTTAGGACAGGTGTACCCAAAAAATAAAAGACCATCCTGATGCATCCTATGTGGTACATGTTGCAATCTTTAAGGGTAAAAGGGGTCATTTGCGGACCAATGAGGGTTGAAGGTAAATGAGAGAGAAAAGAGGGTGAAGTGTAAAAAATAAAGCAATCAGGGCCCAGTTATGTTTTTCTTTCACATTTTTGTTAAGAAAAAGACAAAAAAAAAAAACATGAAAAATTCAAAAAAGACTTTGCACCTTCCCATCATTTTCCAAAAAAAAGATCAAAAAAAAGGGAAAAAAAATCAAAAAAGAGTTTGCATGTTTCATCATTTTTCAAAAAAAAAAAAGTCAAAAAAATGTTTTCTCCAAATTAGTTGTTTTTTTTTAATTCTCGCCCGTATCCAATCTTCCCGAACTACGCATACCTGATTCTCATCTTTCGGGGCGGGATACGTAGGCAGCCCACATAGGGTCCGGTCTTCCTAGTGAGTCTTAGGTTCTTGGCTTCGTGGGGTCTTAGCCAAATCTTGCATGTCTAGCCACTTTTGGCCACATCGGCCATTCTTGCAGAAATGGGGTCATTTGCGCAAAAATGGTTCAATGACCCATGTCTTAGAATCTTGGGTCCACAACTAGGTGTAATATTACTTTAGGGTTCGTCCTTTTTGAGTTTGCATCTTTAGCCACTGCTGGCCACATTGGTCATTCTTGCAAAATGGGTCATTTTTGCAAATTATTTTTGGGCCATGATTATTGGGAGTTTAAATCCACATAAGCTTTAGTGTGGTATTTCCATGTCTATGAGGTCACTTTTGATGAGTTTGGCGCTAATAAGCGACGTAGGTTAGTTTTTTAAAAAAATAGCTACAATCATGTCATGCATGTGTCCAATAGAAAGTTTTATTGTCTCACATAGTGTTCTAAGTCTTTAACTCTATTTGGTCATATTATTCTTATATAGGTGTGGATCTACTTACCAGAGCTTGAGCATGACAGACGCCCAAGGGCCCTTATAGTCAGGACCGTTGCATTCAGGAGTTGCTTAAGGAGATTTTTTTTATGTTTTGAGTCTGTTTTTCTTTTTATGTCTTCTTTTACCTTCTAGGTTTGTACAGTAATGTCGAGTCTTTTAGGTGATGTTAGAGTATGTCATAGTCTAGTTAAGTTTGTCGAGTCTTTTGTTATTGTACTTCCTATTTTGTATTTGAAAAAATGTGTTATAAATCAAAAATTCAAAAAAAGAGATTTTGCGTTTTTATATTTCCGTTAGAAGTTTCTTTAGAATACTAATTCTAGAAATTAAAAAAAGAAATTTGAGGTGGTTTTCCTTTAGGAAATTAATATCTAGAACTCAAAATAAAAAAATTGCTTTTATATTTCCTTTAGTATATTGATACTAAAATTCAAACAAAAAAAAAAAGAATTTTCTTTTGATACCTCTTTACAAGTTTTCTTTAAGATATTAAATCCAAAATCCAAAAAGATTTTTCTTTTTAGGTTTTTCTTTCGGAAATTAATAAAACACAAAAAAAAATCCTTATATTTTCACTAGAACTTTAGGACATTAATTAAAGAAGATTAAAAAAACATACTTTGTCTTTTGTTTATCCTTAGCGTTCCTCCCTTAGGTAATCAAAAATCGAAATCCAAAAACATTTTTTTTTCTTTTCTCATTTCTCCTTTCGAAACTTTTCTTTAGGATATCAAATGAAAATTCAAAATATTTTTCTTCAGTTTATTCTTTAGATTTCCTTCCTATAAAAGAAAATCAAAAAATATTTTTCTCTTCTATGGTTTTTTTTCCTTGATAATTTCTCATTGAGTATCTGTTTCAAAAGAAAAGATATATGCTCGTTTAAGCTTAAGTTTAGAATAGGTTATAGAACACTAAGCCTAGAAAATTGAAATAAAAAAGGATTTGCTTCTTTTATTTCTCTTTTCTCATCAGAATAGTCATTAAGGTAAAAAAAAAAGAGAACGTTAGTTTGTTTAGTCTATTCTCGGTTTTTCAGAACTACGCTTGATCTGATTCATGAGGGACATGATACGTAGGCAACCTACATAGAGTTCGATCGAATCATCATTAAAAAAAGAGAAAAAAAAGAGAGAATGAGTTGTGGGATGTGAGAAATAAGAGGAAAGAAAAGAGCGATAATCAGAAGAAAAGAGGGAATGAAATGAAAAACCAAGCGGTACTAGAAAGGAAAATGAAGAGGAAACGGGGCAACAAGAGTGAAATTGGGACGATGCCATATGACCTTCGTACCCTCGAAGTCATTTTAGAACCGATAACTGTGACTAGGTGCATTGCACATAATGTGAGATTATCTTATGCTAAATGCCCTAACGCTAACGTAATGACTTCATTTTGCTCCTCTTTGTTATCTTCATTATAGCATAAGGGTGGTTGGTTTGTGGTTCTCAAACTGTGACTCTTCCCTACAACATAAAGTCGGAAGGCAATTGCAGACGACAACGAGAATTGAGTTGGTTGATACTGGTGCCCAAAAGCAATTGGTTGAACAATACAATGGGTTGGTTGAAGAGGTAAGGATGTTAAGACAACACATGGCGGACATGTATCGGGATTGGATGACTGGAAAGGCACCACCCCCGCCACCACCTAGCTTTGTAGATGCTACCCTTACCCAAACTCCGATCATAGTGCCAGATGACCCTCCATACTCTCAAGATTCTCCCGCTTATCATAGCTTTCCCAACCACCCTAGTAGCTCCATCACTCGTCCTCCAACTACCTTTTCCCAAGAATTGCCCTCCTGTCATATCCACTATCCCCACGATCACAACTTCTCAACAATCTTTCCTTCATAGATCCGACAATGAACACCCACTAAAAACTCATGATGCCCAATACTACCCTCTAGAGTTGGCCCACAAGGTCCCTAACTCATACAATCATAGCCCTCGAAATGAGCCTCATTTTGAAAATGAAAAGTTCACAGGAAAAGAAGGGCGAGATGAGATATCCAGGAAGCTGAAAGGTATAGAACAGTCCTTAAAGAACATTCAAGGGATGGGAAATGAGATTAACATGTCTTACAATGACTTATGTATGTTCCCTTATGTTCATCCGCCCGCGGGGTTTAAAATGCCAAAGTTTAACTTGTATGATGGGCGTGGAGATCCAGTAGCCCATCCGAGGGGTTATTGCAGTGAAATGAGAAGTGTTAGCGGGAAAGATAATTTGTTGATGGTGTATTTCAGTGAGAGCTTGACTGGGGCAGCTTTGGAATGGTATACTCGTCAAGATGTCAATAAGTGGCATGCATGGGATGACATGGCTCAAGATTTTGTTCGACACTTTCAGTACAATCTAGACATTATCCCAGACCGCTCCTCCCTATCTAAGATGGAAAAGAAACCCGAGGAAAGTTTTAGGAAGTTTGGGCTCAGATGGAGGGAACAAGCTGCTCGGGTCAGCCCCCCGATTGGTGAAGAAGAAATGGTTGAGCTTTTCCTACAAGCCCAGGGGCCCTCCTACTTCAGTCATTTGATCCCGGCCTTGGGTAAACCTTTCAATGATGTGGTAAAAATGGGGGAGATGGTAGAGGAAGGAATCTCGTGAAGCAAAATCATGAGTTATTCTGCATTGAAAGATACTACAGAATACATTCTGAACATCTCAGTAAGTTTGGGTGGAAGAAAGAGAAATAGAAAAGACGTTGTTGAGCCTCGCCAAAGACAGGATCCAGTGGGCATTCCTGCTCAACGCTTTCAGCCTTAATATCGACCCCATGGATATCCCTGTGCTCTAGATAATCCTCCCCAATGCTACTTCTCTCCACAAAATCCCCAAAGTCATACCTCACCTTCCCAGTACTCCATCCACAATGCACCACCATATGCTCCACATCCACAGGACCCGCGATGGCCTGCACCACTTCCGCAAATGTCTTACTCGCCCCTTCAAACATATCAACCACCTACCCGCAAAAGGTTCCAACCAAGGCCAGAGTAAAAAATGAAAAGGCAACAACAAAAAGGAAAACACTTTCACTCCCATTGGAGAATCATATGCTAGTTTGTTCCAAAGGTTGAGGCAACTGGACATGTTGAAGCCGATTCAGATAAAAATGCCGAACCCTCTTCCAAAGAATTTTGATTATTCTCAAAGGTGCACATATTGATCTAATGCCCCGGGTCACAACATAGAAAAGTGTTGGCATCTGAAAAGAGCAGTTCAGAAGCTTATTGATGCAGGTGACATTGTCGTGCAAAATCCAAATGCAGTAGACACTAGCCAAAGTCCATTGCCTGTTCATAATGAGACGCATATGGTGGGTATGATTTGTGTTGAAAAGGAATATGAGAACTCTTCTGAGATCCTCGGAGGGCCACTTGCCGCAAAGCTTTCAGCGCTATCAGTCTCGGTTCCGAAAGTTGATCTTAAGAACGAGCTGGCAAAAGGGACCCAAACGCAATTTGCTAAGGTCAATGTGATGGAGACGTGTGAAGGTCCTAGTAATGCTGATGCAGAACTCAGTGGCTAAGATGTTGTATACGGTAAAATCCGAGGGACCGATTTCATAGTCATTTGGGGGATCCAAAGATGCACCTCCTAAAGCCCGAGGCAGGGCTCGAGGTGCGATCTCGTAGATTTTCCAAAGTGCTTGGCTCAGAGACAATGTGGATCGACAGCTGCAATAGAAAAATGGGGAGTTCCCTAGACACTTGATGGAAGTTGACAGGCTGATGTGCGCCCGTACCGAGGCATTAAATAGCTGTATCAATCTTATATCTTTGCAGTAAATGCACTTGTACTGTACTAAGATTCCCCTGATCTATAAAGGGGTTCCTTATCATTTTGTAAAACACATAAGATACTTCATTCAATACAAGAACATTCTTCCTGCTCTTTAACTCAAACATACTCTTTAGTTGGATCTATTGCCTACATTTATTGCTTTATTTACATTTATTATATCTCATTAATTGTTCTTCATTTATTGCTTGTTATTGGTCATAAAGAGCCGCAATCACAACCCTAGTAGCTGTTAATCCTTCATCGACTAACCCTTTACGAGCATCTGACTCGACATCGAGGTCCCGCACGCGCTAGCTCGAGGCCCTGACTCTCAACCGTTTGGTTTGGTTTCTAAAGCTATCTTCAAATTCTTATCTTATTCCCTAACCTCGTCACTTAGCACCTACTGCTTAACAACTAGCGTAAAATAGATCACATATTTTTAGAACCATAAAATCAAATCTAATTGTTATTACCATTTTCAAGGTAAACAGTTTGGCGCCCACCGTGGGGCTAAAAATAATAGTGATTGTTTTCTTGCTGGTTTACTACATAACGCAAGTTATCTTTCACAATTTTTCTTGTCCAAGATCTTTGATTTCAGGTCAAAATGTCTAACTCAGTAAACACACGTGAAGACAACAATCTTGAGGACCATGGAGAAAATGGTGTAGCTGTTCCAGGTGTTGGTGTACCACCACGAAACCCTGGGGACGCGCAAGAACCAATTCCCGTGAACGCGGTCTCGCGCGACGCTCAACACGTTGAAATAAGCTCCCACACCAACATGAGCATACACCAAAGAGATCAACAGGAAGCTCAAAAAATCCCGGCTCAGGAAGAACGAGGGGTTAGCCTTCACGTCATCTTCGAGATGTTACTAGCACAACAGCTAGCGATTGCTCAGCTGCAAAGCCACTAGAAAACTCCCAGCACGGTAGCACCGGAAGCGGTTCCCCAAGCCGAGCAGGTACCGGAAAGATCAAGCAACAACGGATCGACAGCCAACCCCGCCATAATAAAAATGCTCGAGGACCTCACAAACAGGATCGAGTCGAGCGAAAAGAAGGTAGAAGCCAATGACAAGAAGGTGGAGACCTACAACTCTAGGGTTGATCAAATCCCGGGCGCACCCCCGATCTTGAAGGGTGTAGATTCGAAAAAGTTCGTGCAAAAACCGTTCCCGCAGGAAGCGACCCCAAAACCCATTCCAAAGAAGTTCAGAATGCCCGACCTTCAAAAGTACAACGGAACCTCAGACCCCAACGAGCACGTCACTGCTTACACTTGTGCAGTAAAGGGCAACGGCCTAAAGGACGACGAGATCGAATCCGTCCTACTAAAAAAGTTTAGAGAGACGCTTTCAAAAGGGGCAATGATATGGTATCACAACCTAGCCCCAAACTCGATAGATTTATTTTCCATGCTAGCGGATTCCTTCATAAAGGCACATGCTGGCACCATCAAGGTAGCTACAAGGAAATCCGACGTTTTCAAAATCAAGCAAAGGGACAACGAGATGCTGCGGGAGTTCGTATCTCGCTTTAAAATGGAACGAATGGAACTGCCGCCGGTCTCTGATGACTGGGCAGTGCAGGCTTTCACTCAAGGATTGAACGAGCGAAGCTAGGTAGCTTTAAAATAGCTGAAGCAGAACTTAGTCGAATATCCCGCCGTGACCTGGTCGGATGTCCACAACCGGTACTAATCAAAGATCAGGGTCGAGGACGACCAACTAGGAGCCCCCTCGGGCTTAGTACATCTGATCGCTGGCAACTCCGCACCACTAAAAAGTTGCGAGAGAGGGTTGCAATAGCTTTTACCTGATTTTGGGTCGGGATCGAATCCACAGAGAGCTAGGATTGGAGTCGAGTATCTATCTAGTTGAGGATTGCGTGTATGCTCTTAATTGGTCTTCTATTCGTTTTTGGATTTTCTTTATAATTATATTTTTATCAAACTACTAATTGAAAATGCAACTAGATTAAGCTAAGAGATAAATTGCTACAAGTGGTATCTAATAGTTTAAAGGGCACTAGGGTAGTGACCTTCACCTAGGTGGCTAATTGACGGGTAATTGCATCTAAGGCTCGATTGAAATGATTGGGGAAATATGTTATAAGCGTTACTCAACACTACCCACTCTACACCTCTCGATAGAAAGAGTGGTTTTGCCCAATTGACTCTCTCGAGACCAATTGGGTACGCATATATGCCCGAGCAACTAGGGTTCAAGTCGGGTAATTACTCTCTCGAGGTTTAACCCTTTAATTGGGACTATCAAATCTCTTGAGTCCATCCCAATTCCTTGTTGGGCCAATTTTGGAGACTTAGGCTCTCTTTCTCAAGAAGAGCCAAGTCAACTTAGCACAAACTAGTGTTTGCAACCACTAATTCATAAATTAAACCATAAAATTGACCCAAATAACAAACACCCATAAACAACCTAACCTTAAATCACAACACCCATCAATTACCCACACTAGGGTTGAGCCACAACCCTAGCTAATGGGTTTAGCTACTCATGCTTGAAGATAAAATCAAAGAATTAGATGAAGAGAAAGACATAATATTAAATTACTGAAGTAAATATAATGATTCAATTGCTACAACTACGTTAAAATGCCCAAAATAGCTACAAAATGGCTTCTCACGAGCGCAGCTGATGTCTGATAATATCTGGTTACCCTAAAAAATGGAAAAAGGTTCTATTTATACTAAGCTGGAAAAACTGGACAAAAATACCCCTGCGGGGTCAGTGCGGGCCGCACAAAATGGATTGCGGCCGCACTAGGCTCTTGGACTTGAAATCTTGGCTCTCTGAACTCAGGCTCCGCAGATCGCGCAGAATGGACCGCGGCCGCGGAGGTAGCTAGCGTGGTCCGCACAGAGTCGACCGCGGACCGCATAGGCTTGATGATAGGCTCTGGACATCTCTCTAAAGTTGGCTTCCGCGGACCGCGTAGAATGGTAGTGCGGCCGTGGAGTCTTCAGTGCAAACCGTACAATCTCCACTGCGGCCGCATTGCTTTAACACTTGATTTGCCAGTTCTCTGAATCTCCCTAGTGCGGACCGCACAGAATGGACTGCGGCCGCACTAGGCTAGCTTGTCTTGAGTTCTCTTTGTCTTTGATACTTGTGCAGGTTTCACTCCTTGTTGAGCCGATATTTGACATCTCGTCACTTTATTGATCTAACCTGCAATCAAGCACAACTTATGAGCCTTTTTGGTCTATTTTGTAAGAATTTATACTCAAAGCGTAAGCAAGAAAGAGCCTGAAACACGTCAAAATCCCTAGTTATCAACTCCCCCAAACTTAAGCTTTTGCTTGTCCTCAAGCAAACAAAATAAGACCCACCCTTTGAGGTAAAATCCAAGAATTTTCAGCTATCCAAAAGTAACCTCAACTAGCCTCAATTGGGGCTAATAATTGCCCTCAATACAAATGAATCATTGAAACATTTAACCTTTGAAAAACCATGGATCAAGTGCGACACAAGAGCATCAAGAGTTGACTCAACACATCAAAGAACTCTTTTAATTACTTTGTTCATTGTGGAACCCAAACTCCCACATCCTCAACTCTCCCTAAGCAAACCTCACCTTTAGAATTAGTGGCACACAAAACGAGGTTAATGGAAATTCACTCATCTCTCTCAAGAAAAGGTCACAAGCCTGGCTCTAGGTACCATATGCTTTCCCCTTATGTAAGTATCCACTAATGCAAGCTTCATTCAACTCAAGATCATATAGGGCTTTTGTGGGGTCATTGTGAAGGCTTTTGGTTTAGGGTAGGTCATGTTTTTGTTCAAGTGGGTTCCATCTTCCCTTAAGCACTTCTTTTGATTCATTTGGCACAATTCACTTGACTCTTTGAGTCATTTCACTTCTTTCTAAGGGGTTAGAGAGATACATTATCACTCTTTCTTATGCATCCTTTTCTCCTTTTTCAACTTTCCACACCTTTCTTTCTTTTTCATTGCTTTTCTTGAATCCCTTTTTGCTCTTTTTCACATTGAACTTTCTTTTTGCTTTTTTGCTTTTCTTTCTTTTTCATTGCCTTTCCTTTTCTTCACTTTTGTGCCTTTTTACCACTTTGTTGCAATCCTCGTCTCTCCCCCCAAACTTATACTTTTTCCATGTGCTAAAGGAAAGATTTGGGTGCCAAGAGAGGGTATCTTTTAGAACGGGTATATGCTTGTATCATGGTTCTTGAAAGAAAAAGGTCTAAGGCTCAACAGAGTTAACTAGGAATCTTATCATTGGTAGG
This sequence comes from Nicotiana attenuata, assembly GCF_001879085.1. Lineage (NCBI taxonomy): Eukaryota > Viridiplantae > Streptophyta > Magnoliopsida > Solanales > Solanaceae > Nicotiana > Nicotiana attenuata. The sequence continues at coordinate 461,908 of NW_017670571.1, read as the reverse complement.
CTATGGAATTGTTCAATCTATCATTTGGATCAAGGAGAGCCTATAATCACGTCTCAAGTCAAAATTCACTTAGGATTTTGCCTCAACAAACATTTAGGGCAAGTTCTAGACCAATGGCTCGGGACTTGGACTCGCAATTCAATTACTCACCACACAAGCTAAGGGAATGGTAAAGACATAGAGTCGGGGGCCCACAACGACCTTAGATACGATTTGAGCACATAATGGTCCCGAAAAACCACTTGATGATTATCGGTCAACAAAAGAGTCTCAAGGCCACGACTTTCACCATCCTAAACATAACAATTTGTTTTTGACCATAAGATCAAAGGCAAATGTGCTAGGCCCAAGTGAAGCTTTGCTTGAGGTACCCTTAACTACAAACTACTAAAAACAAAAAGAAAAATGGACTCAAACCCTTAAGAAGGTTGTCACGCCAGCTATCATTGGGAAGAGCCACACGGTTCACACAACACTCCCCTTTGGAAAGAACCGTGGCATTAAGAAAACCAAAGGCTTATTGCAAATTTCAAAAACAAGAAGTTACGAATCACAAATAAGAAGCTAAAAATGAAAAGTTTTTGCGGAAAGTAGAATAAATATATACAAGAGGGGATTGAATATACAATAGATGGGATGAATATATACAATAAAATGTAACTTTATATACAGACCAAAGGAAAGATAAAAAGTGCGATAAAAGTAACTAAATATAAAATTATATATAGACCAAATGAAAATCAAGAAAGCATAAAATAGTATCAATATATACAGTCATCCAAAAAAATATAGGGCGCACCCCTAAAATAAAAGCTGGCATTATCCCCAATGCCAACTAAACCAAATAAGCACCAAAAAATAATAAAGAAAGGATATGAAGACTCCCTAAGCCTCGTTTGTCGGCATAGGATCATGGGAAGTCCCTGGGTCTCTGTGTGCTTGGGAACCTCAGACTGGTTCCCGGTAACCTACTGCTCAGCTGCTGGGAGCTGGGACTGGACCTGTACTGGCTCTTGCTTTGGTACATCCTGTGGCTGACTGGAGGAGGCCTCCAGTGGGTCCGCCAACTGGATGATGGCATCATCTGCTCTAGGGATCTTCCTCCTCTTCTTTGGAGGCCTCTGTGCCTGCTCTGGCTGTGTATCTGCTGCTGGCACTGCTACTGGAGCTGGGTCCTCAAACAACAAGTCTAAAGGCAGCTGGTCTGCCTTCAGTCTATCCACATCCGCCTGCAGCTCCTTCATGGACTCCTTGGTAGCCCGTGTCTTTCTATGCTTCTTGTGCTCCCTAGCAAGCTCCTTGAGAGCCTTGCTGTGTGAATCCATTGCCTTAGCCAAGGCACCCTAAGTACTGAGAATCTTCTCCTGGTTTTCTAGTATCTTCTTCAATGCATCCTCAATGGATTGTGGGACCTGTGCCGGCTGAGGTGCCGACTGAGCTGCAATGGTGGAGGTCAAGGTAGACAACTTGGACGAAGCAGTATACATCCAGTTGTTTAGACTCTGAAGCGTCTGGCTCAGCCGGTGGGCAGTGATAGGATGGGCCCGGGTAGATGGAATCTCCAGGCCAGCTGAGGTGGAAGGACCAGGAGGAATGTCAACAGAAGTGGAAGGTCCTGGAGGTATATCAGCAGTAATGGAGGCAGGCTTAGTGGGGGCCTATACCACAACTGGCTCTTCAGACTGACCAGTTGGGGCAGAAGCAGGGGCTTTGTAGTTCTTGTCCTTGGGGTTGTCCGGGCCCTTCAAGCTATACTAGGAGAACGGAGCCGTTGCCTTGACCTTGATGTCAAACGGCCTCTTTTCCACCTTCAAGTCCCGGAAGTACATGGTCAGGGTGTTAGGGAAAGGGTAGTTCCGGTCAGTCTCAGAGCCCACAAGAGAAATGATGCGGGACATCACATTCCCCACATTGATGGGGTACCCTGCCATGATGGAAGCAACCAATATGGCCCGGTGGAGAGGGAGAGTCTGGTCATGGGAGGTAGGATCTAATCTGCTGCATACGAACGTCTCCCAACCCTTCGCCTCAAAGTTGAGGGTCCTCCGAAGTATCTTGACCCCAGCGGTCAACTAATCAGGAACTGTCCCTGGGATTGCCAAGAACTGGGCTAACCACGGGCGGACCTCCTCGCCCATCTCCAGCTTTGCCATGTAGAGGGACTCATCAACATCAGTGAAACCCAAATAGTCATTGAGTGACTTCCCGTCGAACATCACCTTTTTGTTTCGAACCTTGGTCACTTTGGAGCCCTTGACGGTGTGGGCTACATTACAGTAAAACTCCTTGACCAAGTGTTCATTTGCCTCCACGCAGTCATCGAGAAAGTGCTCCCACCCCACTCTCGTTCTGAACTCTCTCTGCACATTGGGATTGTGGGGTAGAAGGTCTCTATCTATGAAACTCCTCTCCAAAATCAGTTTTCTCACCGGCCACCACTCCCTGAATTTGTGGTATGCCACCTGGCTCACGAATCTGTCTTCCCACACTTCGGGTTTTCTAGTACGGGCAACCCCCCAACCTGAGGCTCACCACCCTCAGCTATCATCTCATCTCCCTGTACCTCCTCCTCACCTCCTTCTGCACTCTCCCCGGATAATGAAGCTGTGGGGGAGGTGGAGAAGTCCCCACTACTGGCTGTTGAGCCCTTAGATGACTCAGAAATGACATTGGTTGGCCTTCGGATAGTGGGTGATGGTGGAGGAGTGTCATCAGTCAGTCTAAATCTCCCGGGCCAGTCAGGGACATGAGTGGGAATGGAATCTGAGGAAACATCCTGTGAAGGCTCGTACTCACTCCCCGATTTATCAGCAGCTCTGTCAGCTGCTTTTATTGCTTTTCTCAACCTTTTTGTACTTTCCCGAACTTGGGGAGTGAGTTTTATCATCTTCTTTCCTTTGCCTCCCCGGGAGGAATCATCTCTCCCGGGTTGTTTTGACCCCTTCCCTCGTTGTTTAACCATTATCTGCAAACACAACATCTAACATTGTTAGTATCAGCAGAGACAGTGAGACATTAGTGCAGAAAGAATTGCAGAACAACATTACAAAGTTGCAGCAGACAGCGGCTGAATATGGCCTGTACGGACCACACAAAAAAGGGTGGGGCCGCACAGAGACCACCGCGGACCGCACAAACATGACCGCAGTCCGCACAGGGGTTGGGTTCAGAATACCACCCTCTGAATCTGATCCCCGCGGACCGCACAAAGTAGTACCGCGGCAGCGGTGGGCCAGTGCGGACCGCACAAAATGTAGTGCGGCCGCACTGGGCAGGAGTCCTCTTTTTAGAATTTCATCACCGCGGTCCGCACAAAGTGGTACTGCGGAACGCATTAGGGCACCGCAGACCGCACAAACACGACCACGGTCCGCGGAGGGTGCCCAGATATGGCACTGAGTTAGGGTTCTTGGATATTGCTTTTTAGCCTAAATTTGTCCCTAGTTGATGTTTCTATATGTTTAACCAGTCTATTTTGTACTACCTAGGCATAATTAAACTAACAAATAACTAATCTAACTAATCTAGTGAAGAAAACACGAGAGATGAAGGGATGAAACACTAAAAGAAATGAAATTTTATTGTAAAGAACAAAATTAAGAAGTTAAGATGAGGATTAATGTACCAGTTGTAGAGATGAAATGAAGCAAAGCAATGCAGATGAGTAGTTACGAGCAAGGAAGAATGATGAACAGTGTTTAGTCTCTTTTGAGTTTAAAATTTGCGAAAAGTGTAAACAGGGGTCCCTGAGGTCTATTTATAGAACAACCGCTGGGACCCATTCTCACCTACCAGCGCGGCCGCACAAAATGGACCGCGGTCCGCGCTGGGTTTGTTTAGAAAAAGTTTGAGAAGGCAACCTCTGCGGTCCGCACAAAACAGACCGCGGCCGCAGAGGTCCACCGCGGTCCGCACAAAATGTAATGCGGCCGCGGTGGCGAAACTTGAGAGAGGTCGTAATCTTACCCACACTAGTCGCGGTCCGCACAGAATGTACTGCGGCCGCGACTGGAAACTTCAGAGACCTGTGAATTTCTNAAGAATCCATGACAGGTAAACAGATAAGTAATGATGCATGAATGCAATGCAACACATAGAACGGTACATTCCAGTACCCGCTGCGGCGTGCAGCCCGATCCGTTTAACGTCGACGACGCTCACTGGGGGTGTGTACAGACTCCGGAGGGGCTCCTACAGCCCAAGCGCAAATAATCAAGCCATCTCGTGGCACCAATATCCATATAATACCGCTGCGGCGCGCAACCCGATCCATGTTCGGTCCAGAAATTCACAAAAGCCACACGGGCAATGTCAAATAATGGTTCTCAGCTCAGGATGTCAATAAAATAGTATTTTTGTTTTCAAATCTTAGAAAATGACTGAGTATTTCAAAACAGTATTTGTACTTAGGACTGAAATCCAATAATATGTCAAATAATGTGAAAATCAGTGATAGTGGTCCCTGAAGGATTCAAATAATCGGCACAAAGCCCAAATATGTCAATGAAATCCAAGTAGGATGATTATTAAACAGGTCTTAGTCGAAAACACAGTATGAATACCACTCGGGACGGACTAAGTCACAATCCCCAATCACAAACGACCCCGCACTCGTCATAGAGCGCGTGTCTCGCCTCAATATAGCGTTACGATGCGATATTCCGGGGTTTCAAACCCTCAGGTCATCATTTACATCTATTACTCACCTCAAGCCGGCCCAAAGTCTAGCTCGCTATGCCTTTTCCCCTCGAATCGACCTCCTCGCGCGTCGAATCTGATCAAAACCACAAGGAATACATTACAATAGGCTAAGGAAACATAACCCAATCGAAAAGACTCGACAAACATCGAAAATCACGAAGTTGGCAAAACCCGAGCCCCGGGTCCACTTCTCGAAAAATTACCAAATTCACATCACCGGATTCCTCGTCTCGCCACGAGTCCCTACAACCAAAATCGGAGCTCAAATTGCCCCTTAAATCCCAAATTTTCATTTCAAGAGTCAAGCCCTAGTTCTTCCAATTTTACTCAAATTTCCATGAATTTAAAGGTTGATTCTTCAATAAAATGATGTTTCTAGGCCATAGGACTCACCTCCAATCAATTCCCGTCGAAACCCTCTTCAATTTCTCCCAAAAAGCTCTCAAGGTGCTCAACAATGGAGGAAAATGGACCAAACTTCGCGGATGAAATGATATAAAAACCCTTCTGCCCAGGTAAATTTTACTTTATGCGAACGCGTCAACACCCTCTGTTCGCGATGAACAGAAAATCATTGACCAAAATTAACTCTTCGCGAACGCGGTGACCAACCCGCGAACGCGAACCTTCAGGAGCCTCAACTACGCGAACGCGTCCCCAGGCACGCGAACGCGATGAACAAATACTCAAGGCCCAACTTTCTTCTACGCGATCGCGGAAGCACCATCGCGATCGCGATGCTTCCACTCCCAGAACTACGCGAACGTGACCATGAAGATGTGAACGCGAAGACCAAATTTCAGGCCACCCAAATTCCCTCTACGCGTTCGCGACTCACCCATGCGAACGTGAAGAGCAATTTTTCTGCAACACCAACAGCTGAAACCTGCAATCATTTGAGTCCAAAAATGGTCCGATTGACCCTCTGAAACCACCCCGAGGCCCCCGGGACCTCAATCAAAAGCACCAACCCATCCTAAAACATTATTCAAACTTGCTCCAATCATCAAAACACATCAAACAACGCTAAAACCATTAAATCACATCGGATTCAAGCCTAAGTTTCTTCAAAACTTCCGAAATACGCATTTGATCAAAAACCCGACCAAAACACCTCCGGATGATCTGAAAGTTTGCACACACATCCAATATCACCTAACGAAGCTACTACAACTCTTGGAATTCCATTCCGACCCCCGGATCAAAATCTCACCTACCAACCGGAATTCGCCAAAATACTAACTTCGCCAATTCAAGCCTAATTCTACACCGGACCTCCAAAATCAATTCCGATCACACTCCTAAGTCACAAATCATCCCCCGAAGCTAACCGAATCACCGGAATTCACATCCGAGCCCTCTAACTCAATAGTCAACATCCGGTTGACTTTTCCAATACAAGCCTTCCTTAAAGAGACTAAATGTCACATTTTCTACCAAAACCAAACCAATTCGACTATAACTCACCAAATGCCGATAATGAAACATGAAGAAGCAATAAATGAGGAAAACGGGGCGGTAACACATGAGACGACGGGTCGGGTCGTCACAAAAGATGAATTAGATTGAAGAAGATGAGTTAGAAATCACTTATCTATAATTTGAAGAAGTTTGAGTCTTTGAAAAATTGCCTAAGGATGTTTAGGGTTTTAGAGAAGTGAAAAATCCCATCTGAAATCTCACTTAACAGGTGCAGTTATCGCAATTACGATCAGGGGTTCGCAATTGCGACCCCTTTGAAATCCTGCTACCTTCGCATTTGCGAAGAAAACGTCGCATTTGCGATAGAGGGGCCTTCGCAAATTCCGACCCAGCGTTCGCATTTGCTATGAGGGCCAGCCCAGGCCTGGTTTGCATTTGCGACATATTTGTCGCATTTCCAGGCCTGTTCACTTCGCAATTGCGAAACCTGATCTCGCAATTGCAAGATCAGAGGCCTGTGCAAAAATACCAGATGCACAGCTGAGTTTCCTAAGTCCAAAACACTCCGTGACCTATCCAAAACTCACCCGAGCCCTCGGGGCTCCAAACTAAACATGCACACAAGTCTAAAAACATCATATGGACTTGTTCGTGCGATCAAATCGCCAAAATAACGTCTCAAACAACGAATTTAACACCAACACTCATGAATTTCACAAGATAGTTCAAATTTCTATTTTCTCAACCAAGGGTCCGATTTATACCAAATCAACTCCGATTCTTACCAAATTTAATAGATATGACGTAAATATAATATTAAACCTGTACCGGGCTCCGGAACCAAAAGACGGGTGATCGCTGCCAACTCCGCACCACTAAAAAGTAGCGAGAGAGGGTCGCAATAGCTTTTACCCGATTTGTGGGTCGGGATCGAATCCACAGAGAGCTAGGATTAGAGTCGAGTATCTATTTAGCTTAGGGTTGCGTGTATGCTCTTAATTGGTCTTCTATTCATTTTTGGATTTTCTTTATAATTCTATTTTTATCAAACCACTAATTGAAAATGCAACTAGATTAAGCTAAGAGATAAATTGCTACAAGTTGTATCTAATAGTTTAAAGGGCACTAGGGTAGTGACCTTCACCTAGGTGGCTAATTGACGGGTAATTGCATCTAAGGCACGATTGACATGATTGGGGAAATATGTTATAACCGTTACTCAATACTACCCACTCTACACCTCTCGGTAGAAAGAGTGGTTTTGCCCAATTGACTCTCTCGAGACCAATTGGGTATGCATATTTGCCCGAGCAACTAGGGTTCAAGTCAGGTAATTACTCTCTCGAGGTTTAACCCTTTAATTGGGACTATCAATTCTCTTGAGTCCATCCCAATTTCTTGTTGAGTCAATTTTGGAGACTTAGGCTCTCTTTCTCAAGAAGAGCTAAGTCAACTAAGCACAAACTAGTGTTTGCAACCACTAATTCATAAATTAAATCATAAAATTGACCCAAATAACAAACACCCATAATCAATCTAACCTTAAACCACAACACCCATCAATTACCCACACTAGGGTTGAGCCACAACCCTAGCTAATTGGTTTAGCTACTCATGCTTGAAGCTAAAATAAGAGAAATAGATGAAGAGAAAGACATAATATTAAATTACTGAAGTAAATATAATGATTCAATTGCTAAAACTATGTTAAAGTGCCCAAAATAGCTACAAAATGGCTTCTCACGAGCGCAGCTAATGTCTGATAATAACTGGTTACAGTTGCTTGCCCTAAAAATGGAAAAATGTTCTATTTATACTAAGCTAGAAAAACTGGACAAAAATGCCCCTGCTGGGTCAGTGCGGGCCGCACAAAATGGACTGCGACCGCACTAGGCTCTTGGACTTGAAATCATGGCTCTCTGAACTTAGGCTCCGCGAACCGCGCAGAATGGACCGCGGCCGCGGAGGTCTCTAATGCGGTCCGCACAAACATGACCGCGGACCGCGCTGGCTTGAACCTTGGCAAATTACATCTCTCTGATCTTCTCTTCCGCGGACCGCACATAATGGTAGTGCGGCCGCGGAGCCTTCAGTGCGGACCGCACAATCTCCACTGCGGCCGCACTGCTGTGACACTTGATTTACCAGTCTCTAAATCTCCCTGGTGCGGACCGCACAAAGTGTAGTGCCGCCGCACTAGGCCTGTTTGTCCTAAGTTTGCCTTGTCATTGGTACTTGGGCAGATTTCACTCCTTTTGAGCCGATCTTTGACATCTCGTCACTTTGTTGGTCAAATTTGCAATCAACCACAACTTATGAGCCTTTTGGGACTATATTGTATGAATTTATGATCAAAGCGTAAGCAAGAAGGAGCATGAAACACGTCCCCCAAACTTAAGCTTTTGCTTGTCCTCAAGCAAACAAAATAAGACCCACCCCTTGAGGTAAAATCCAAGAATTTTCAGCTATCCTAAAGTAACCTCAACTAGCATCAATTGGGACTAACAATTGCCCTCGACACACATGGGTCATTGACAATATTTAACCTTTGAAAAACCATGGATCAAGTGCGACACAAGAGCATCAAGGGTTGACTCAATACATCAAAGAACTCTTTTCAATTACTTTGGTCATTGTGGAACCCAAACTCACATATCCTCAACTCTCCCTAAGCAAACCTCACCTTTAGAATAGTGGCACACAAAACGAGGTTAATAGGAATTCACTCATCTCTCTCAAGGAAAGGTCACAAGTCCGGCTCTAGGTACCATATGCTTTCCCTTTATGTAAGTATCCACTAATGTAAGCTTTATTCAACTCAAGATCATATAGGGCTTTTGTGGAGTCATTGTGAAGGCTTTTGGTTCAGGGTAGGTCATGTTTTTATTCAAGTGGGTTCCATCTTCCCTTAAGCACTTCTTTTGATTCATTTGGCACAATTCACTTGACTCTTTGAGTCATTTCACTTCTTTCTAAGGGGTTAGAGAGACACTTTGTCACTCTTTCTTATGCATTTCAAACCTTTTTTTTCTTTTTCAACTTTCCACACCTTTCTTTCTTTTTCATTGCTTTTCTTGAATCCCTTTTCATTCTTTTTCACATTGAACTTTCTTTTTGTCTTTTTGCTTTTCTTTCTTTTTTCATTGCCTTTCCTTTTCTTCACTTTTGTGCCTTTTTACCACTTTGTTGCAATCCTCGCCTCCCCCCCCCCCCCAAACTTATACTTTTTCCATGTGCTAAAGGAAAGATTTGGGTGCCAAGAGAGGGTATCTTTTAGAATGGGTATAGGCTTGTATCATGGTTCTTGAAAGAAGAAGGTCTAAGGCTCAAAAGGGTTAACTAGGGATCTTATCGTTGGTAGGCTATGGAAATGTTCAATCTATCATTTGGATCAAGGAGAGCCTATAATCACGTCTCAAGTCAAAATTCACTTAGGATTTTGTCTCAACAAACATTCAGGGCAAGTTCTAGACCAATGGCTCGGGACTTGGACTCGCAATTCAAATACTCACCACACAAGGTAGGGGATTGCTAAAGACATATAGTCGGGGGCCCACAACGACCTTAGATACGATTTGAGCACATAATGGTCCCGAAAAACCACTTGATGATTATCGGTCAACACAAGAGTCTCAAGGCCACGACTTTCACCATCCTAAACACAACAATTTGTTTTGACCATAAGATCAAAGGCAAATGTGCTAGGCCCAAGTGAAGCTTTGCTTGAGGTACCCTTAACTACAAACTATCAAAAACAAAAACAAAAACGGACTCAAACCCTTAAGAAGGTTGTCACGCTATCTATCATTGGGAAGAGCCGCCCGGTTCACACAATACTCCACCTTTGGAAAGAACCGTGGCATTAAGAAAACCAAAGGCTTATTAAAACGTCCAAAACAAAGCAAAAGGCTACGAGCCTATATAAGAAGCTAAAAACAAAATTTTTTTGCGAAAATAGAAAATAGAATGAATATGTACAATAGGGGATTTGAATATACAACGGGGAATGAATATATATAATGATGTAACTTTATATACAGACCAAAGTAAAGATAAAAAGTGCGATAAAAGTAACTAAATGTAATGTAAAATTATATACAGACCAAATGAAAAGCAAGAAAGTATAAAATGAATCAGTATATATACAGTCATCCAACAAAAATATAGGGCGCACCCCCTCAAATAAAAGCTGGCATTGTCCCCAATGCCAACTAAACCAAATAAGCACCAAAAAAAATAATAAAGAAAGGATATGAAGACTCCCTAAGCCTCGTCTGTCGGCATAGGATCATGGGCAGTCCCTGGGTCCTCTGTGTGCTTGGGAACCTCAGACTGGTTCCCGGTAACCTGCTGCTCAGCTGTTGGGAGCTAGGACTGGACCTGTACTGGCTCTGGCTCTAGTACATCCCGTGGCTGACTGGAGGAAGCCTCTGGTGGGTCCGCCAACTGGATGATTGCATCATCTGCTCTAGGGATCTTCCTCCTCTTCTTTGGAGGCCTCTGTGCCTGCTCTGGCTGTGTATCTGCTGCTGGCACTACTGCCGGAGCTGGGTCCTCAAGCAACAAGTCTAAAGGCAGCTGGTCTGCCTTTAGTCTATCCACATCCGTCCGCAGCTCCTTCACGGACTCCTTGGAAGCCCGTGTCTTTCTAAGCTTCTTGTGCTCCCGAGCAAGCTCCTTGAGAGCCTTGCTATGTGAATCCACTGCCTTAGTCAAGGCACTCTGAGTACTGAGAATCTTCTCCTGGTTTTCTAGTATCTTCTTCAATGCATTCTCAATGGACCGTGGGACCTGTGCCGGCTGAGGTGCCGGCTGAGCTGCAATGGTGGAGGTCAAGGTAGACAACTTGGACGAAGCAGTATACATCCAGTTGTTTAGACTCTGAAGCGTCTGGCTCAGCCAGTGGGTAGTGATAGGATGGGCCCGGGTAGATGGAATCTCCGGGCCAGCTGAGGTGGAAGGACTAAGAGGAATGTCAACAGAAGTGGAAGGTCCTGGAGGTATATCAGCAGTAATGGAGGCAGGCTCAGTGGGGGCCTCTACCACAACTGGCTCTTCAGACTGGCCTGTTGGGGCAGAAGCAGGGGCTTTGTAGTTCTTGTCCTTAGGGTTGTCCGACCCCTTCAAGCTATACCAGGAGAAAGGAGCCGTTGCCTTGACCTTGATGTCAAACGGCTTCTTTTCCACCTTCAAGTCTCGGAAGTACATGGTCAGGGTGTTAGGGAAAGGGTTGTTCCGGTCAGTCTCAGAGCCCACAAGAGAAATGATGCGGGACATCACATTCCCCACATTGATGGGGTACCCTGCCATGATGGAAGCAACCAATATGGCCCGGTGGAGAGGGAAGTCTGGTCATGGGAGGTAGGATCTAATCTGGTGCATACGAACGTCTCCCAACCCTTCGCCTCAAAGTTGAGGGTCCTCCGAAGTATCTTGACCCCAGCGGTCAACCAATCAGGAACTGTCCCCGGGATTGCCAGGAACTGGGCTAACCACGGGCGGACCTCCTCGCCCATCTCCAGCTTTGCCATGTAGAGGGACTCATCAACATCAGTGAAACCCAAATAGTCATTGAGTGACTTCCCGTCGAACATCACCTTTTTGTTTCGAACCTTGGTCACTTTGGAGCCCTTGACGATGTGGGCTACATTACAGTAAAACTCCTTGACCAAGTGTTCATTTGCCTCCACGCAGTCATCGAGAAAGTGCTCCCACCCCACTCTCGTTCTGAACTCTCTCTGCACATTGGGGTTGTAGGGTAGAAGGTCTCTATCTATGAAACTCCTTTCCAAAATCAGTTTTCTCACCGGCCACCACTCCCTGATTTGTGGTATGCCACCTGGCTCACGAATCTGTCTTCCCACACTTCGGGTTTTCTAGTACGGGCAACCCCCCCAACCTGAGGCTCACCACCCTCAGCTATCACCTCATCTCCCTATACCTCCTCCTCACCTCCTTCTACACTCTCCCCTGATAATGAAGTTGTGGGGGAGGTGGAGTAGTCCCCACTACTGGATGCTGAGCCCTCAGATGACTCAGAAATGACATTGGTTGGCCTTCGGATAGTGGGTGATGGTGGAGGAGTGTCATCAGTCAGTCTAAATCTCCCGGTCCAGTCAGGGACATGAGTGGGAATGGAATCTGAGGAAACATCCTGTGAAGGCTCGTACTCATTCCCCGATTTATCAGCAGCTCTGTCGGCTGCTTTTATTGCTTTTCTCAACCTTTTTGTACTTTCCCGAACTTGGGGAGTGAGTTTTATCATCTTCTTTCCTTTGCCTCCCCGGGAGAAATCACCTCTCCCGGGTTGTTTTGACCCCTTCCCTCGTTGTTTAACCATTATCTGCAAACACAACATCTAACATTGTTAGTATTAGCAGAGACAGTGAGACATTAGTGCAGAAAGAATTGCAGAACAACATTACACAGTTGCAGCAGACAGCGGCTGAATATGGCAAGTGCGGACCGCACAAAAAGGAGTGCGGCCACACAGAGACCACCGCGGACCGCACAAACATGACCGCGGTTCGCATAGAGGTTGGGGTTCAGAATACCACCCTCTGAATCTGACCACCACGGACCGCACAAAGTAGTACCGTGGCTGTGGTGGGCCAGTGCGGACCGCACAAAATATAGTGCGGCCGCATTGGGCAGGAGTCCTCTTTTCAGAATTTCATCACCGCGGTCCGTACAAAGTGGTACTGCGGACCGCATTAGGGCACCGCGGACTGCACAAACATGACCGCGGTCTGCAGAGGGTGCCCAGATATGGCACTGAGTTAGGGTTATTGGATATTGCTTTTTAGCCTAAATTTGTCCCTAGTTGATGTTTCCATATGTTTACCCAGTCTATTTTGTACTACCTAGGCCTAATTAAACTAACAAATAACTAATCTAACTAATCTAGTGAAGAAAACACGAGAGATGAAGGAATGAAACACTAAAAGAAATGAATATTAACTGTAAAGAACAAAATTAAGAAGTTAAGATGAGGATTAATGTACCAGTTGTAGAGATGAAATGAAGCAAAGCAATGCAGATGAGTAGTTACGAGCAAGGAAGAATGATGAACAGTGATTAGTCTCTTTTGAGTTTAAAATTTGCGAAAAGTGTAAATAGGGGTCCCTGAGGTCTATTTATAGAACAACCACTAGGACCCATTCTCACCTACCAGCGTGGCCACAAAATGGACCGCAGTCCGCGCTGGGTTTGTTTAGAAAAAGTTTGAGAAGGCAACCTCTGCGGTCCGCACAAAACAGACCGTGGCCGTAGAGGTCCACCGCGGTCCGCACAAAATGTAATGCGGCCGCGGTGGCAAACTTCAAAGAGGTCTAATCTTACCCACACTAGTGCGGTCCGCACAGGATGTACTGCGGCCGCACTGGAAACTTCAGAGACCTGTGAATTTCTTCCATATTTCCTTACACTGCATCAACATAACCCTGCAACATCTCACAAACAATTAGCACAAAAATCATTCCTACACTATAAAGAAAATCAAAGAAAACAAGAAGAAAAAGACATGGGTTGCCTCCCAAGAAGCGCCTGATTTAACGTCGCGGCACGATGCATGTTACCATCACATCAGTTTAGATCAAGAAGCGCCACCACGTGGCTATTATCAAGCTTTCCAAGAAGCAATAAAAAGTACCCCCAACAAGTCGGTCAAGCATCTGATCAATGAATGGCAAGGGATAATGATCCTTGCGGGTCACTTTGTTCAACTTCCGGTAATCCATGCAAACCCCCCATCTGGTAATGGTCCGAGTGGGACTAAGTTCATTGTTGACATTTGTCACCACAGTCCTTCCACCCTTCTTTGGCACACATTACACCGGAGAAATCCATGAGCTATCGGAGATTGGATACACCACGCTTGCATCTGGCCACTTGATCACTTCTTTCTTCATCACTTCTTGCATTGTTTCATTGGGTCTCCTTTGATGTTCTAAAGAAGGCCTTGCATCATCCTCCAAAATAATTTTGTGCATGCAAAATGCTGGGCTTATTCCCCGAATATCCGCCAGAGTCCATCCAATTGCCCTTTTTCGCCTTTGAAGCACTGCGAAAGTGGCCTCAACCTGCATGTTAGTAAGGCAAGAAGAAAGAATAACTGGTAAAGTTGAATTTGAGCCCAAGAATTCTTACCTGAGGTGTGGAGGAAGTGGCTTCAACTCCAGCAATGGTGGCTCCTCAATTGATGGTTTGGTTAGTGGAGTTTTCCAATTTTCAAGATCCAAAGACAATTTTCTCGGCTCATAGGAATAAGAGCCCATCCCATGTAATGCATTGACACACTCCACTCTGCTTGCATCATCATTGACATCAAGATTTAATAGCACAACCTTAAGGGGATCCTCCACGTTGATCATAGCACTGGTGTTATCCACAATCACAGCTGTGACAAGGTCTACAAATGAACACACCTCGGTGCTATTGGGTTGCTTCATAGACTTGCACACGTTAAAGACAACCTTTTCATCACCCACTCGGAAAGTGAGTTCACCTGCTTCAACATCAACCAATGCCTTCCCCGTTGCAAGGAAAGGTCTCCCTAGAATAATTGGGACCTCATAGTCCACCTCACAATCCAAAATCACAAAGTCCACCCGTAGGATAAATTTGTCCATCCGGACAAGCACATCATCAACTATGCCCAAAGGTCGCTTCATTGATCTATCTGCCATCTGTAATCTCATGGAAGTTGGCCTTGGTGGTCCAATACCCAGAGTCTTGAAAACTGAGAAGGGCATTAAATTGATGCTTGTCTCAAGATCACATAAAGCTTTGGCAAAGTCTGCACTACCAATAGTGTAGGGGATAGTAAAAGCACCAGGATCCTCTAATTTCGGGGCCATTGAATGTACTATGGCACTAACTTGGTGGGTCATCTTGATAGTTTCACAGTCCATTGATCTTTTCTTTGTAACCAAATCTTTAATGAATTTAGCATAACCAGGCATTTGCTCCAAAGCCTCCACCAAAGGCGCGTTGATGGATAAGCTCTTCATCATGTCAATCAACTTTTTGAACTGATTCTCACTTTTCTGCTTGGCTAACCTTTGAGGATAGGGGGGAGGTGGTCTAGGCAAAGGTGCCTTGGCTTTTGGCACCACCGGCTCCGTCATGTCAATTATGTGCTCTCTAGACGGGTTCATGGCCTCTTGAGTTTCCACCTCGGTTTCATTAATATCAATCCTTACTTCGTTGTTCACATTGTCATCAATAACATCTTCAACTACCAAAGGAACATCATTTTCCCGCAACTCAACATCATCATCCATAATTTGCTTATCTTTCGGGGCATGCACATCACCGCCTCTCCCACTTCTTGTTGTAACCGCCACCCTTTGGATTCACTACCGTATCACTTGGTAGAGCACCCTTAGGGCGAGTATTCAACGATTGAGAGATTTGGCCTAATTGCACCTCCAAATTCCGGATAGAGGTATTGTGGGAAGCCAATTGAGCATCGGAATCTTGGTTCTTCTTCATCATTTGTTCGAACATCATTTCTATTCTTCCCATATCATTACTTGAAGGACTAGATCCTTGAGATTGAAACGGAGGCGGATTGTTCGGTTGTTGGTATATCGGGGGCCTTTGAAAGCCTTGCCCCCGGTTGCCTTGGTTTCCATTGTTGTTCCACCCGCCTTGACCATTGTTGTTCCAATTGTTGTTATTACCATTCCAATTCCCTTGGTTGACTTGATTTTTATTACCCTAATTACCGCCTTGGTTGTTGTTCTAATTACCACCACCTTGTTGTTGATTGCCCCAATTACCTTGGGGTCGCCATTGTTGGTTTGAAGAGTTGCCTCTATTGCCTTGATAGTTGTTAACATATTGTACCTCTTCAGTTTGCTCATCATAGCCATCATTTTGAAACCCATCACAATCATCACCAAATTGCTCAGAATTCCCTTGGTTTTGTTGCCTTCTTTGCCTTCTTTTGTTGGTAAGCAAATTAACACTTTCCATAGCATTCACTTGGCGAGGGTTTTGGACTTGTTGCGACTGTGCCTTAGCCAATTGGTTCATAGTAGTTGTCAACTCCGCTATAGCTTGCCCATGGTCGTGTAATTCCTTGTGTAAATGAATAACCGTAGGGTCACCTTGAGGAACATTCGCTCTACTTTGCCATGCGGAGGATGTATCCGCCATCTCATCAAGAATCTCACAAGCTTCATCATAAGTTAACTTCATGAAATTACCCCCGGCCAATTGATTGACTATGCATTGATTTGTAGCATTGATGCCCCGATAGAAAGTTTGTTGAATCATCGCCTCGGTCCTATCGTTTTTTGGGCATTCTTTCACCATTGTTCTAAACCGCTCCCAAATCTCATGCAAAGGTTCCGTGGGTTCTTGCTTGAAAGCCAATATCTCATCTCGAAGTGCCGCCATGTGCCCGGGTGAGAAGAATTTAGCAATAAAGTTATCCGCCAACTCATCCCAAGTTGTGATGGAATGATTGGGGAGTCTCTCTAGCCAATCTAATGCCTTTCCCCGAAGTGAGAATGGGAAAAGTCTCAACCTAAGAGCATCTTCGGACACATTCGTCTGCTTGCTACCCCAACATGTACCCACGAACCCTTTTAGATGTTTGTAGGCATTTTGATCCGCAGCGCCCGTGAAATACCCACGCTGCTCAAGTAAGGTTAACATCACATTAGTTATTTGAAAATTGCCCTGGGTGGGACAATAGCACTTGCATATCCCTGGTTTGGTAATACTCTGGGAGCCACTCTTGGAGGTGGCAGAGGAGGGTCTGGAACGTTGTCATTAGCATTGGACTGGCGGCCTCATCATGGTCCGGGAGGTACAAGAGGCACCTCATCATCTCCAATTTCATCTACCTCCTCCCCCGCAAGCACATTTCCAAGAGGGTCATTAGCATTTAAAGCCATTGGTACCTGTAGTAATCACATACACAAATTAGTAACAAAGAAGGAAAGAAGAACAACACACAAAACTAACTAAATAGATAGCCAAAACCGTTAGCTTCTCGGCAACGGCGCCAAAAAGTTTGATCGCTGCCAACTCCGCACCACTAAAAAGTAGGAGAGAGGGCCGCAATAGCTTTTACCCGATTTTGGGTCTGGATCAAATCCACAGAGAGCTAGGATTGGAGTCGAGTATCTATCTAGTTCAGGATTGTGTGTATGCTCTTAATTGGTATTCTATTCATTTTTGGATTTTCTTTATAATTCTATTTTTATCAAACTACTAATTGAAAATGCAACTAGATTAAGCTAAGAGATAAATTGCTACAAGTGGTATCTAATAATTTAAAGGGCACTAGGGTAGTGACCTTGACCTAGGTGGCTAATTGACGAGTAATTGCATCTAAGGCTCGATTGACATGATTGGGGAAATATGTTATAACCTTTACTCACCACTACCCACTCTACACCTCTCGGTAGAAAGAGTGGTTTTGCCCAATTGACTCTCTCGAGACCAATTGGGTATGCATATATGCCCGAGCAACTAGGGTTCAAGTCGGGTAATTACTCTCTCAAGGTTTAACCCTTTAATTGGGACTATGAAATCTCTTGAGTCCATCCCAATTCCTTGTTGGGTCAATTTTGGAGACTTAGGCTCTCTTTCTCAAGAAGAGCCAAGTCAACTTAGCACAAACTAGTGTTTGCAACCACTAATTCATAAATTAAACCATAAAATTGACCCAAATAACAAACACCCATAATCAACCTAACCTTAAATCACAACACCCATCAATTACCCACACTAGGGTTGAGCCACAACCCTAGCTAATAGGTTTAGCTACTCATGCTTGAAGATAAAATCAGAGAAATAGATGAAGAGAAAGACATAATATTTAATTACTGAAGTAAATATAATGATTAAATCGCTACAACTACGTTAAAATGCCCAAAATAGCTACAAAATGGCTTCTCACGAGCGGAGCTGATGTCTGATAATAACTGGTTACCCTAAAAAATGGAAAAAGGTTCTATTTATACTAAGCTGGAAAAACTGGACAAAAATACCCCTGCGGGGTCAGTGCGGGCCGCACAAAATGGACTGCGGCCACACTAGGCTCTTGGACTTGAAATCTTGGCTCTCTGAACTCAGGCTCCGCGGACCACGCAGAATGGACCGCGGCCGCGGAGGCAGCTAGCGCGGTCCGCACAAAGTCGACCGCGGACCGCATAGGCTTGATGATAGGCTCTGGACATCTCTCTGAAGTTGGCTTCCGCGGACCTCGTAGAATGGTAGTGCGGCCGCAGAGTCTTCAGTGTGGACCGCACAATCTCCACTGCGGCCGCACTGCTTTAACACTTGATTTGCCAGTTCTCTGAATCTCCCTAGTGCGGACCACACAGAATGGACTACGGCCGCACTAGGCTAGTTTGTCCTGAGTTCTCTTTGTCTTTGATACTTGTGCAGGTCTCACTCCTTGTTGAGCCGATATTTGACATCTCGTCACTTTGTTGATCAAACCTGCAAGCACACCTTATGAGCCTTTTGGGTCTATTTTGTAAGAATTTATACTCAAAGCGTAAGCAAGAAGGAGCCTGAAACACGTCAAAATCCCTAGTTATCAACATCCTAGCAGGTTTCCGGCAAAGGAGCCAAGGCCAAACAAAGAAAGATACCAGCCCTATATTGAAGATAGAAGGAACGCCCCAAGGCGAAACATACCCCGAAGTGATCAGAGGATGGATCGAGGTCAGAATCCTCGGGGGCTCATGAACAGAGCCGGGTTCGATAGGCACGCAGGGCCGACGGAGGCACCCCGCTTGTCGGAATACAACTTCAATGTCGACATCTAAGACACCGTATTCGCCATCGGTAAAATCAGAGACACCAGATGGCCAAGACCTGTACAATCAGATCCTTCACAACAGAATCACAACTTAACGTGCAAATTTCACAACACGCACGGTCATAGGACCGAAGATTGCCGATAGTTCCGGGAAGAAGTCGCCCGGTTACTCAGCAAAGGTCAGCACCGAGAATTCCTCAGCGACCGAGCCAAAAATTAGTTTCGGGAAAGAGAGGTGGCTAAGAAGAACGAAACGGATGAACCACAACATGTCATCCATATGATCTTTGGAAGCATCGGTGCTCCACAAGAACCCATAGTCAGAAGAACAAAAATATCCATCACCAGGGAGAAACGAACCCGAGGTTACATACCCAAGGATGCACTCACATTCAGCGACGAAGATATCGAGTCTCTATCTCAGCCCCATAACGATGCATTGGTAATTTCTTTCCTTGTAAATACATTTCAAATTAAGCGTGTACTTGTGGATCCAGGTAGCTCGGCTAACATTATCAGATCGACAGTGGTGGAGCAGCTCGGACTGCTCGACCAAATAGTGCCCGCCTCTCGAGTCCTCAACGGATTCAACATGGCAAGCGAAATGACCAAAGGAGAAATCATCCTCCCGGTCAACGTGGCTGGCACAACCCAAAATGCCAAATTTCATGTCATCGAAGGAGACATGAGGTATAACGCCTTGCTCGGAAGGCCATGGATACACTGTATGAGAGCACTACCATCCACCCTCCATCAAATGATGAAGTTCCCAACAAAGGACGGAATAAAAACCATCTATGGAGAACAACACACAGTGAAAGAGATGTTCGCGGTACACGAGGTAGCACCGGTGCTGAACCTCCACCTTCGAAGGAGCCAAAGGATAAGCAAACGGTAAAATAGAAATAACAAGCCATATTTTCGATTACACCCGACTAAAACAAGCAATGGAACGTACTGCGTCCTCAAAGCAAACAATCGAAGCATATTAAAACGCGAGGCATCGCCGGCACTAGGGTATGATCATCTCCCTTTTTTGTTCATATTTTGCTCTAACCGTGTATGCAGGCACTCGATCGATGCTGCCGAAGTGCTTTCCAACCTGAAGGCCATAGGTTTCGAAAGCATGCGTTGCACTCTTTTCCTTCGATCGGGTTTTATCCCAAGAAGGGTTTTTATCGACAAGGTTTTTAACGAGGCAACATCTATATGCTACCTAAGGAAGGCTCAACAAGTATTCAAGGCTTCTCTTCAATCAACCTCGAATACTGAGGGGCATCCCCCCGGAAGGTCACCTCCTCGGAGAAGCCAAGATGTGCTGAATGGGGTCTCAATAGGAAAATGATATACCAGACCAAACGGTCGAACGAACCGTGTCCATATAGAATAACCGAGCCCTTGACAGCAAAAACGTGTATACTTGTACCAAGTAATCAAAGAATACTTTCCCCTCCATCAAAGCATTTCATGTTCAAAGAAGCTCGGTAATTTTTACAAAACGGCTCCAGAGCCAAAAAACGTCCCGAACACTCGGGGACTGGCGTCAAAAACTCGAAGCTAAGCCCTCGATGAGGCAACATTAAAGTTAAAAAAACGGCTCCAGAAGCCAAAAACGTCCCGAATACTCGGGGACTAGCGTCGAAAACTCAAGGCCACATGACCTCCAGGTCGGAGACTAAGAACTCGTAAGCCCTCAATGAGGCAACACCAAGTTTGCAAGGAATGGCTCCCGAGCCGAGAAACTTTCGATGACTCGGGGACTGCCGCCAATTGCCACTCCCATCGATCTGTCAAAAACTCGAGGCTATAAGGCCCCAAGCGGGCAACCTCGAGCGCGTAAGACCTTCATAAGGCAACATCAAATCTGTAAGACCTCAAGCAAGGCATGAACCATACTTGTACCAAGTAACAAAAACTATAAGACCTTAAGCAAGGCATGAACCATACTTGTACCAAGTAACAAAAACTGTAAGACCTCAAGCAAGGCATGAACACTGCTTGTACCAAGCAAGAAAAACTGTAAGACCTCAAGCAAGGCATGAAAATTGTAAGACCTTTAAAAAAGGCATTACCCCGACCATAAAGTTAAGGCTGTATATTCAAACTTGTAAGACCCCTAAAAGGCATACCCTCGATATAGACGCCGAAACTACTTCATTCGGGAACCAAAAGGCTCCGGCCAAACTAACGCGACTCGGGGACGCCCGACCGTCGCTACAAAATCACATGCCTTCAATTACTTCGAAAAAACTTCGAAAAGAACCGGTTAAAACAGGCTACCCTCGACATAGGCAAAAAAGCTTCGACCATGTCAGCTCCAAATTATAGGCTTCGAAACAATCAGCCACCGAGCAAAACCTTCTGAGGTGCTCGATCATCGCCACCTAACGACTTAAAATAGAGGTTCTATCAAACCGTCAAAGAGTCAGGCAAACACAATCTCAAAAATATCCTAAACGGGGGAAAAATAAAGCCTATATTAAAGGTTGTACCGACCCTAATGCGTAAGAGCCACTGCCGCCAGCCCTTATTAAAGGTCATACCGACCTAACGCGTAAGAGCCTAAGGGCCAGCCTTAAAATCAAAAACTGAAGGATCCACAAAGCTCGAGTCAAAAGCCCATTTGGAGGCTGAATCCAAAACAATTAACTGAATGCGCCTAAGGGAAAAACATAAGAGCTTAGACGCCAGCCTATACAAAAGGTCGTACAAACCCTAATGCATAAGAACCACTATCGCCAGCCCATTCGAAAGTTCATACCGACCCCAACGCGTAAGAGTCTACGGGTCAGTCAAACGAGCCCCAAGGCCATATTGTAGAACTAAGGACCCCCTTCTACTCAAAAACCAGTTCATCATGCTAAAAAACTAACAAACATCGAAGCAAAAGGTAGTGCATGAAAAATAAAGCCCACAGGATTTCCTTTTATACACATGTATGAAAAAAATACAAAGCTCCATTTACAATGTTGGCACTATGTACAAAATCAGAAAAGAAAAGTCTAATCTACATCCGCCTCAGGGACTATGGCATATCAGCCTCTTCCTCGCTATCTTCGGCATCAGACAAAAGGAACTTAGCATCATAGTCATCCGCCTTTGCCCGCTCTATCTGTTCCGAGAGATCAAAGCCCCTGGCGTGTATCTCCTCGAGAGCTTCCCTCTGAGATTTACATCTGACATACTCTTTGCTCCTACTCTCACGATCGAGAGCTCTTCTCAGCTCAGCTCGGGCGTCGACGGCGTCTTGCAAAAAGATGGCCACTTTCTTATCGGCTTTGGCTCGGACAACCTCGACTTTAGTCCGAGCATCTACGACCTCTGCCTTCATCTTTAAAATTTTAGATTCGAGCCTCGCAATCATGCTCGTTTGGACCGGGCTATTCGCATGAACGTTCCAGAACTGCACTTCAAGGGTGGAGGCCTTGGCCAAGGCATCCCTCTGGGCCTCAACCTGGGCTTCTAGCTCGTTAGGCTCACGCTTAACCTGGCCAAATTCGCCCCAAAGTCGTTCCAGGTCCTCCGTTTTTCTCTGCAGCTGAAAAAGGAAAATATTAGCCCGAGAAAGCAAAAGGAGGAGCATGCATCGGCTCAAAACAAAGGTTACCTGTCTTTCGAGATAGTCCTCGTAGTTCCGACTTCGATCCGCCTCATACCGTAGGTATACCAGCTCATCTTCCTTTTTCGTGCAAAGAAGCCTAAGGGATTTCTCCCCATCCAAAGCTTTCTGCAGCCTGGCCTCACGGCGAAGCAGCTCGGACTTAAGCTTGTCAAAGGCCTGCAAAAAGAAAGCTGAATAAGAAAAGGAAGACATGAAACTAAAAGAAGCCTATACCGGCTACCAAAGCTTACCATGAAGCTAAGTCGCTGAGCCTCACCAAAAGTCGAGCATACATCCGATGGCTTAGTTTCCCCCAAGTGCCTTCGGTAGGAGAAGAGGGAGGCGGCGGATGACCCTTGTCCCTCGAAGTACCTTCGACGGGAACGGGAGACGGCGGCAAGGTTGGAACTGTTTTTTCAAGAATAGAGGCCTCAGAGGCGGGAAGCTCGGCTGACTCGTCTCTTTTGAACCTCAGAATAGGACTCGCCCCGCTGCGAGCATCCTCATACCTCGAAGATTCTTTCCGTTTATTATCGATCCTCGACCCCGAGGTTGGCAATCTCTCCTCCTCCCCAAGGGGACACGGCCTCATCTCGGAAAATTCTCCAACAACTGCATTGGTAGAGTCAGTGCGCTATAAAGAAAGCACCTTTCTAAGAAAACAAGCCACTATGCACCTACCATGATGTTTTGCCTCCCATCTCTCCTTGGACAGGTCTCGCCATTTGCACTTATCATAAGTTGAGTAAGCTGCCAGCTTATGAGACCATTCCGCCAGATCGGGAAACTCGTTCGGAAGCCAGGGGATCGCTACAAAAAGCAAAAGGGAGAATATCTTCACAAAGCTCCCCTCCATTATGGACAAAAACAGTAAAAGCGCAAGTGTACCACTTACGTGCAAAATTCCATTTCTCAGGAAATGGCAGAAACTCTCCGGGGATAACATCGACTGTTCGTACTCGAACAAATCGACTCATCCACCCTCGGTCCTCGTCTTCTTCATCACTAACAGCAGGGGGCCGAGTGGACCGACGCCTTAGAGTAATCAAGCCTCGGTAATGCAAAGGCTGGTATAACCTAATGAGATGACTAAGGGTGACTTGAGATCGACCTTGTCTGCAAAATACCTTATCATCAGCACTATCTTCCAAAAGGACGGGTGAGCCTGTGCCAAGGTAACCTGATACCTCCTACAAAACTCGAGCACCACCCTATCAAGAGGGCCCAATGTAAAGGGGTACGTATATACGTTCAAAAACCCCTCGACATGAGCCATGACGCTCTCCTTCGATGAAGGTACCTGCAGCACCACTTCTCCTCCCCATCCGCATTCTTTTCTGACTGCCTCGAAATGCTCCTCCCTTATCGAAGAAATATACCTCGATGCATGCTCCCGGCAGCCCAGAACATTGGGAGGTTTCGCTAACGTAAAATCCCTCTTCGAGACAAAGCATCTCGACGTTCGCTCGTCGGACGCCGACGGTGTGCCACCGACCGAGTGCGAACTTAGAACAGATTCCTCCTCTTCTTGGCAAATGGATTTGGGCTTAGCAGCCATGGTTGTGGTGGAACAAAGAAAGGGGAAACAAAAAAACACAGGCGAAAGCTTTGAGTTATAGGAAACTTGGCGCATGGAGGAGAAACCCTATAAAAAAGATAGTCACCTAGTACAACAGTATTTTCAAAAGAAGGGAAGGCAAGTACATATACAGAGCAGGTGGCGACCGTTCGCCTGCCCTAAGGACCAATGAAATCTGACCATGTCAGTACCATTTTCTTGGGAAATGCACCGGTGGGGCCACCTCGGTCATTTCACAGTCATATCACTTAAGTGATACCGTCGCACCAGCGCTCGGGAGTTATTTAACCCCGAGGGTTTTCGATATTTGCAGGGCATCGACCCTGTAAAGACTCTCGACCCTATTTTGAGATGGTACCCGATCTCAAAGGCCTCAACTGCTCCGAGCATATGTTCCGAAGAACCAACAATCAGAATTTGAAGACAAAAGCAATAAAACATAGCGCTAAAAAACTGGAAGCGGAAAGAAAAAACATTGTATTCCCAAAAAATACATGTACAACGGGGGAGCATTTACAAAGTCTTTCCCTAAGAAACCCTAGCACAAAAAGGGAAAGGGACGACCTAAATCTACTCTTCACCCCCGGAATCATCATCGGAACCCTCATCTGCAGTATCCGAATAGGCAGTTTCTTCCTCCATGATTCGGGCCTCCTCGATCTCGGCTGAGAAATAGACGCCCTTGCCACTCGCTTCCTCAAAAGCTTGCTTCCGTGCTTGCGCACGAGCACGAGCAACAGCTCGAGTCAACTTCTGCTCGACCCCGCTAGTATGTCTCGAGCCTTTTCATTTGCAGTAGTGGCATCTCTCTTATACGAGGACGCCTTTTCCTCTGCCACAGACCTAGCCGACGACAGTGCAGCAATCTCCTCCTTGGCAATCTTCAAGAGGTCTCGGGACGACGTCAGCTCCGTTTGCAGAAAGTCCCTCTCTGAGGCCACGACCCCATTGTTTTTCCTCAGGTCGAGGACCTCCGCATCCTTGACGACTATCTCCTCCTGAAGATGCCCCACGAGAGCGTTCTTTTGCCCAACCTACAAAGGTAAAACAAATTGATAAGTATCAACTCAAAATAAAAGGCAAGTTCGTAAAATATAGTACTACCTGCTCAACAAGGTTGTCTTTGTCTCGGCTCATTTCTTCCAATCTTGCCCGGATTATACTCAGCTCCTCCTACTTTCGGGCGGAAAGGGTCTCAGACTCCTTTAAACTCGAGGCAAGACCCTCGACTTCCTTCTTACGACCTATAAGCTCATCTCGCAGCTTGGAGACGGCATGTTCATAAAACTTTTTAGCCTACAACAAAACAAAGAAGTCAGAGAAACAAAGAAAAATACTTGAAAGCGCCAAAATATGTCAAGGTATTACCTGCCGCAGGCACCCCTCCGCTTCCTCGATGGCATCGGGAGCGTCAAGGCCAATATTCTCGCTAATTCCGTCGAGGAAGTTTTCGAGCTCACCTTCCCCCTTGTGAGAGCCTCATGCTTTGGCGATGTCCAGGTCCTGCGCATCCCTAAGCTCAGAGAAACAATCAGGGACCCGAATTAAGGCCCCCCAGAACGTCAACGGACCCGAAGGACGAGTCCTATCCCCGAAAAGCTCCAGGCTCAGGCCCTTTGGAGCCGACAGCAGCGAGTTCCTCGATAGGGACTGTGCCATGTCCGGTCGAGGACTCAGGGACCGTACCCGCGCCCTCCTCGAGGTCCTCTGAAGCATGGGCTCGAGCCGAATCAGCCGTTCCCGACTCAGCATCCCTCGACACAGACGCTTAGGGGGCACTCGTGCCCGACCCCTTCCTTTGTACCAAAGGGTTATCGTCGTCATCATCATCCTCATCCTCGTCATCGAAACTTTCCCCGAAAGTTGAAGATGACACCTCGCCCTCAGCTCGAGGCCTGCGAGACTTGGGCTTCTTTGATATAGGGGATTCGGAAGCCGTTTCCTTTTTCCTCTTCTTACCCTTATCGGGCTTAGAGGACCCTCCCTCGCTGGCAGGAGGCGGTCTCATCAGCACTCCATCGCCAAGGCCTGCACAAGCATAGTAATCAAAACTTATCAGCATGGAGGATATGGGGAAAAAGTATGAAAATGTGATAGAGGCGGCAAGAAGGAGCTTACCATGATTCTTGGCCACCCACCGCGTTTTAGCCAATTCAGGCCAAGAACGCTCGAGATAGGGGAACGAGGTATTTAATCCCCTAATCCACCCCAATAGGTCCGGAACAAATTCGGGATACCAAAGGGCGGCTTTTTAGAAGAAAGTAAGAAGACAATAAGGCATATTCAAAGAAGAAGCACTTACGCTTCATGTTCCACTCCTCCGGGAACGGCATCCGTTCGGCCGGAATAATGTCCGAGGTCCTTACTCAGACAGACCGGCTCATCCACCCCCGATCCTTATGCTCATCGATACTCAAGAAAAAGGGTTTCGAAGATCGAGGGTGAAGCTTGATCAAGCCTCAAGAAAAGACGGGGGCTGTACAGCCTGATCAGATGATCAAGGGTAAAAGTCGTACCCTTGACCTTGCTGGAAAAGTAGCGAAGCATGTAAACTATCCTCTAGAAAGAGGGATAAATTTGGCCAAGTGTCGCCCAGTATTTACAATAGAAGTCGAGAATGATCGGGTCTATAGCCGGAGAAGAAGGGATCGAGGAGTCGACAGGGCTCAAGGTGAACGGGTATGTGTATACATAAAGAAAATTGGCCTTATGGTCTGTTATGCTCTCATAAGGGCTGGGGATCTCAACCAGCACTTTCTCCTCCCATTGGCAGTCCGCCCGCACTTTGTCTATATCCTTCACAACGCTAATGAACCGGGACACGTGTTCGCATCGACCCGGCGTAGTTGAAGGTCTCTCGATGGAAAACTCCTTCATACTATCGAACTCGGTGGGTGTACACTGTTCAACGGTAGGAGCTACTTTGGGTTTACCCTTGGATTTATTCTTGGATGTTCGAGATGAAGAGGCAGCTTCATCTTTCTGAGGCACTGTCTTGGAGGTTCTGGCCATGGCAACTAAAAGTTTTCTTTTTCTCGAGAAGGAAAGCAGGAAACCAAGAACAAAAGAAAGAGGGGCGTAGAGGGAGATAGATTTGGCTCTAAAAGCTTGAAGGAATCATAAAAGTGCAAGTCACTAAGCAAATGGGGTATTTATAGAAGCCGTATGGGCAGCGGAAAAAACCAAACCAATAACGGTTCGTGGGTTTCTCGATAGTCGTGTTGATAGTGACCCTTGCGTGGCCGTTGAGTTATGGCATTTAATGCCCTGACAGGCTGACGTCATGATGAGTGCAAGAGTTCAAAACCGTTTCCTATCATCTTACTCTAGGAAACGTGGGGACTATCTGTATACGATAAAATCCGAGGGACCGATTTCATGGTCATTTTGGAGCTCCAAAGATGCGCCTTCTAAAGCCTGAGGCAGGGCTCGAGGTGCGATCTTGTAGAGTTTCCAAAATGCTTGGCTCAGAGACAATGTGGATCGAAGGTTGCAATAGAAAAGTGGGGAGTTCCCTAGGCACTTGATGGAAGTTGACAGGCTGATGTGCGCCCGTACCGAGGCATTAAATAGCTGTATCAATCTCATATCTTTGTAATAAATGCACTTGTACCGTACTAAGATTCCCCTGATCTATAAAGGGGTTCCTTACAATTTTTTAAAGCACACAAGATACTCTATTCAATACAAGAACATTCTTTTTGCTCTCCAACTCAAACATACTCTTTATTTGGATCTATTGCCTACATTTGTTGCTTTACTTACACTTATTATATCTCATTAATTGTTCTTCATTTATTGCTTGTTATTGGTCATAAAGAGCTACAATCACAACCCTAGTAGCTGTTAATCCTTCATCGACTAACCCTTTACGAGCATCTGACTCGACATCGAGGCCCCGCACGCGCTAGCTTGAGGCCCCGACTCTCAACCGTTTGGTTTGGTTTCTAAAGCTATCTTCAAATTCTTATCTTATTTCCTAACCTCATCACTTAGCATCTACTGCTTAACAACTAGCATAAAAATAGATCACATATTTTTAGAACCACAAAATCAAATCTAATTGTTATTACCATTTTCAAGGTAAACAGATGTTGAGCTTGGTGATTGGAAAGATGCTCCTTTCTTGGCTAGCCGGGGAGGAGTCTTGGTGGTTTATTTTGTTGTCTTTTCTGTTGTCCGGGTTATTTCGGGTTTTGTAATCCAGATATTATCTTGTGACTCAAACCCTTCTATCCTTTTATTTTGCCTAGTTCGTTTAGTCGTAGTAACTCGTTTAGCATTATCTAGGATTGTTCCAGGGTTGTAACCCTAGTTTAGTTTGCTTGTTTTGTTGTTCGAACCCTTTCACCGTCTGTTTAATGTAATCTCCTGTTTTGTTATTTCTAGTTTGTATTTGTTTAGTTCTCTTTTTCTTTTATAGTTCTTTTCATGGTGACTCTAATGGCATGACATGCATGTGGAATTCTCAGCCTGGTCTTAAAAGTTAGTCTAATCATGAAACAATGAAATAAGTTTTGAAGATGACAGGGACATTAGATGGAAATAAGTAAAGATTTGGATATTTTGAGATCATTTAAAGCCCGAATTGTGTGAAACTGGGGCAGATGGTTTGGGAATTTAAGAGGACGACAAGAATTTGTTACAAGAAAGTGCGTCCCAGACAATTTGAAGCAAGCAACTTTGAGTTCAAGTGCATCTCAAGTTACAACATAAAGCCAAGGGAGTTTGCTCCAAACTGACGGAGCACATCCATTTTGAAGAAGAAATTACCCAAGAAGAGCTCTGTACTTGACAAGGCACTAAAGAAAGGTGGAAGAAATATCTGTGATACCAATGCCGATGCTGCAAAAGAAATGCTATGCATGATCTTCATTTTTCATCTTCAAGTTGCATGTGTTATACTTGGTATTCTTAGAGATTGGGAGGCCCTCTTTCAGCTATCCAAACACTTTATACCCTTTGATACCCCTTTGAGCCTGTGCTAATTTCTTTGACCTCACCTCTTTTGGAATCAAGTTAGAGTCATTAAAAAAAATATATCAAAAAAATCATGTCCCTATAAGGTTTGTTTTAGCAAGTTCATTCTTCAAAAGAAAAAAAAAGAAAAAAATCAAAAAGAAAAAAAAGAGAGAAAAGAAAAAAAAAGGAATTAAAAAAGAGAAAAAAAGAGAGAAAAGAAAAAGAGCAACAAAAAAACAAAACAAGAATTAGTTGTGAACTACGTTCGACCTGATTCTTGTCACCACAAGATACGTAGGCAGCCTTACGGTCCGGTCGCACCAAATAAAGTATTTCATAATCCCACGAAGTCAAGAGTGGGGTAGTTTTCTTAGAAATTCCATCTCAAAAAAAGGGAAAAACAGATTCAAATTCCCTTGTTTTAGAAATTGGGGCAAAGTTTTTAGAATGGATTCCAAAAATTGTAAATAAATTAACCCCGTTGTCTTAGTTATTTTGAGCCTTTATATCCCTTCTTTCTAACCCTGTCCAAAAGCCACATTACAGTCCAAAAGACCTCCCAGTTAATCTTTGAGAGTTCGGAGCTAGACATGCCAGGAGCATATGATGTTTTTACTATGGTCAACGCCTTGTCATCTGCAAAATCAGAGGAAGTAAGAAGAAAAGAAAATGAGAGAGTCTTATTAGTGAAAACCTTCACAGGCACCATAAGACGACGGTGAGTTGAGAGAAAGAAGAAAATGAGAGAGGCTTGATGGTGAAAACCCTTTAGGCACTACAACTCGAATAAGGATCGTGAATCAAATAGGATAATCGGATCATTGAAGCCCAGTTTCACGGCTTACAGATACAACAAGAGTTGAACATTAGACTTGCTTGACTGTGACGACCCGACCCGTCGTCACGTAAGTTACCGCCCCGTTTTCCCCATTTTAGATTTTCTTATGTGTTATTATACGAGTCTTGTGTGAATGAGTTGATTTGGATTGATTCTGGATGGAAATGAGACACTTAGTCTCTTCAAGGAAGGTTTGTTTTGGAAAAGTCAACCGGATGTTGACTATTGAGTTAGAGGGCTCGGATGTGATTTTCGGTGTTTCGGTTAGCTTCGGGGGATAATTTGTGACTTAGGAGTGTGATCGGAATTGATTTTGGAGGTCCGGTGTAGAATTAGGCTTGAATTGGCGAAGTTAGTATTTTGGCGAATTCCGGTTGATAGGTGAGATTTTGATCCGAGGGTCGGAATGGAATTCCGAGAGTTGCTGTAGCTTCGTTAGGTGATTTTGGATATGTGTGCAAAATTTTAGGTCATTCGGACGTCGTTTGGTTGGGTTTCTGATCGAATGCGTGTTTCGGAAGTTTTTGAAGAACTTAGGCTTAGATTTGATGTGATTTGATGGTTTTAGTGTTAATCGTGGTGTTTTTATGATTGGAACAAGTTTGAATAATGTTTTAGGACGTATTGGCATTTTTGGTTGAGGTCCTGGGGGCCTCGGGATGAGTTCGGATGGTTAAACGGAGAGTTTTGGGATTTTCATGTTGCTAAGTCTGCTGCTTCTGGTATGTTTTCGCTTCTGCGGAATATGGACCGCAGAAGCGGTATCGCTTATGCTATTGGGGAACCGCAGAAGCGGTTTTGGACTCGAATTGGGTTTTCCGCAGAAGCGGATGTTTGGGCCGCAGGAGCGGTCGAGGCCTTTAAGTGGAGAATCGCAGAAGCGGTATAAATGTCGCAGAAGCGGTCCTGCATAAGCGGGGACGGGACTGTATAAGGGAAAAGTGTTGGGCAGAGAAGGTTTTAAGATAACATTTCATCCGCGAGCTAAGGGTATTTTTCCTCCATTGTTGAACATTTTGAGAGCTTTTTGGGAGCAATTGAAGAGGGTTTCGACTGAGATTGACTGGAGGTAAGTTTTATGAGTTAAAAACGTAATTATTATGTGAAATTAACCTAGAAATTTATGGAATTAAGCCTAAAATTGATGAACTAGGGCTTGGGATTTTGAGATTTAAATTTGGGATTTGAGGGANGGGGTGGCGGTGAAGGGGGGTTTACATAGAACCGAGGCAAAGTGGTTTATGATTTAATCTCAGAGGCATTCTTATCATTTGGATGGATAATAGGGTCAGTTTTTAGTTCCCTTAAGTTGTTAGTCTTAGTTTTTCTTTAGTTCAGGTGTCCCGCCTGGAAAATAGGGTTAGTTTTTAGTTTCATTAAGTTGTTAATCTTTAGTTTTTTTATGTTCAGGGGTCCCGCCTGAAGAATAGGGTCAATTTTAGTTTTCTTAAGTTGTTAATCTTTAGTTTTCCTTAAGTTCAGGGGTCCCGCCTGGAGAATAGAGTCAGTTGTTAGCTTCCTTAAGGTTTCAATATTTAGTTTCTCTTAAAGGTCAGGGGTCCCACCTGGAGAATAGAGTCAGTTGTTAGTTTCCTTAAGTTTTCAATCTCTAGTTTTTCTTGAGTTCAGGGTCCTGCCTGATGAATAGGGGCAATTTTTAGTTTAGTCAAGCTTAGCATATAGTTTTCCTTAAGCTCGATCTCATAGGAGACGCACATCCTAGTCGAGTTTTTAGTTTTACCCTCATCATTGCATCCTTCATCAATGGCATAGGTGATTTACAGTTTCGCTAACAACTCGCAAATCTTCCTAGTGCAAACTGGGGCAGAAAATTTTGTTTGTTTTGTTGTTTTATATTGTAGGCACCCACCTGGAGAACGAGGGGCAACATTTCAAAAATCGGTTTTAGGTCCAAGTCAAAGAAGCACCAGGAACCCGCCTGAAGAACGGGGTCAACTTTTAATTTCGTTCGAGATCAAGCAGGAGGATCCCACCTGGAGAACGAGGGTCAATATTTCAGAAATTGGTTTCAAGTGCAAGTTAGAGAAGCGTCAGGAGAATCCCGCCTGAAGAATAAGGTCAACTTTCAGTTTACAATTTCATGCCAGAGAGGCATCAGGAGCCCGCTTGAAGAACAGAGTCAATTTTCAATTTTCGAGTTCAAGAAGCATCAGGAGAATCCCGCCTGAAGAACAGGGTCAATTTTCAGTTTATAAGTTCAAGTCAGAGAGGCATCAGGAGCCCACCTGAAGAACAGGGTCAGTGTTCAGGTTTCAGTTTCTAGTTCAAGAGGCATCAGGAGAATCCCGCCTGAAGAACAGGGTCAACTTTTAGTTTACAATTTCAAGTCAGAGAGGCACCAGGAGCCCGCCTGAAGAACAAGATCAACTTTCAATTTCCAAGTTCAAGAAGCATCAGGAGAATACCACCTGAAGAACATGGTCAATTTTCAGTTTCAAGTTTAAGTCAGAAGCAGCTGGAACACGCCTGAAGAATAGGGTCAACCTCCAGTCTTTAAGTCAAATCGGAAGTAGCACGAGCCGCCTGAAGGACAAGGTTTGCAAGCTCAAGTCTACTCCAAGCTCAAGTTTATTTCAAGTGCAAGCAGCAGGGTGCCTGCTTGAAGAACAGGGTCAACTTCCAGTTTCTTCAAATTCGAGTCAGCAGGATGCCCACCTGAAGAATAGGGTGAATTTTCAGTTTCATGTTGAAGGAGCAAGTGGATAGGATCTTGTATTTTTCTTTTATTTTTGCTGTAATTTTTTCATTTTATTTTTGATGTAATGGCAGGAACCACGGACCGGAACCTCAACGGCACCTCAATCGGCTCTCCACCTCGGCACTCCATCACCTCATTCACTTTTGAACTACATGTGGCCTGATTCCTTTATAGCCAAAGATATGTAGGCAGCTCAGATACGAGGGCTCGGTCACATTCTCCTTTCTTTTAGTTTTTGGTCTCTCTAAATAAGGGTCGGGTCAAAAAACCTGTCTCGTCGTTCTTTGTCTGAAAACTCTTCGTGTTTCCAGTCAAAGAGGGGCAGCTGTAGACATGTAATTTTTTACCCTCCCCGAGATTTTGCATATTTTAGCATTTAAATATTTAGTTTATGCCCAATATCTCTATTTCAATTAGTTTTGACTCTTTTACTTTATTTTGTCACAAAAATGAAAATTACAAAAAATATTTTCTTTTATTTAGGTAATTGATATTTTATTTTGTTACTTTTAGTTTATCTACCTTTCATAAAATTCAAAAATACAAAAATAGTTTCACTTTATTTTTCAGGAATATTAGTAGTTTGGTAGGAATATTATTTTAATTTTGCGATAATTTTAATCTAACCCTATTTTTATTTTTAGTATGATATAAGAAAAATGCCAAAAAATAGTTTCCTATTTTATATATAATTTAGTTTAATCAATTAGATTAGATTTTTTGCATTATGTAGTATAGTTATCTTATACTAAAAGCATTTAGCTAAGGTGTTGGACCACAATTTTAAGAGTCTTAGAGCCCAATTTTAGGACCCAATTCGGACTTAGCCCATAAATCCAAGCNCCCCCCCCAACTTCTTCTTCTTCACACCCCACCAGCTCCTCCCTTGACCACAAAAAATCAGCAACGCCCATTCCCCATCGTCACTCCATCGAAGACAAGAAAGGAGCTCTCATCTCAAAAAGTTGAAGAGAACGGCAGAGAGAAAAAGAGAGGATCTCTCGTTCTCCCAAGGTCCATTGACCCCTCCTCTATCTAAGCCACCCACGACCACCTCCCAGGACCACACCGGCTACCATTCTCACCCTCATCTCCGTCTCAAACGCCGGAGATCCCATTAAAAACAGCCGCTTCTAGTTTGATACTTGTAAATGCCATTTAGATCTCACTGGAAACGTATAGCTCCGACGACCTTCCATTGAATCCGACGAGCTCAGCCAAAACCGGCGACGGCTACTGCTCTTCTTTCTCCGTTATTTTTTCCCTTTCTCTGTTACTGTTGCGCCGGAGGGTGACAGATCCGGTAAAAAATCCGGCGAAAACCAAACAGTAGCCAAAGATCAAACTCCAGCATAAAACAACCCTTGTGACGTCCAAAACCGTCGTCCAAGCTCAGTCGAGTTGAATCCGGTAAGATCCGTTCGAAGCTTTTGATTTGAGGTCTGTTTGAGATCGCCGTTTGAGGTCTCCGGTCGCTGGTTCTGCTCGTTGTCGCCGGCGGAATCTCCGGTCCGAGATTTTGTTGCTGTTCATTTTCTCCGGTCGATTTTGACAATCGGAATCCGACTTTGCTGTATACATTTGGAGTTTCATATCAATACACATAAGGTCTCCTTCCCCCTTTAATTTATTATTTCATTTCGATCCTGTTGGTTTAAGTAAAAGTTCCGTCACTTCATTAATATCTGTGTTAGCATGCTTTTGTTTGTATCTTAATTCGCTAATTCATATTCTGGATATTTGCTTCATTATTTGCAGTTTCTGTCCATGTCTTTCTATTTTGAGCATGTCTCATTGAGTTGAATATTATGTTATCATTACTTTATTTTGTGAAAGCTTAGAAAAACAGAGCCGTGAGGAATCTCTTTAATTCTCATTTGGTGTTGACATGTAATTATGACTTTTTCGGCAGTCCTCTTTATTTAGAGGATTAGTTTCTTTAGTTTGATTAATGGGTATTTAATATTAGAATATTGATTATTTAATATGTGATATTCACTTCCTATAACTTAGTAGCAATGAACCGTGTTAATAATTTAGTAACAATTTTATCCCTTTTCCACCATTTTACTTCCATAAATTATGGCCTTTACAATAATCTCAAAGTAGGAAAAATAATTTTGAATATTCGTAGTTTGTTTTAGGCGCGATTTAATATATCATTGTGATTGTGTACACGTTCGCGTGACATAATTACAATCCTAAAAACAAAATCGGGGTATGCGTTCGCGCAACTTCGACCAAACTTTTTTAATAATAATAAAGTGTTATTAATTATGTACACGTGCGCGTGACATGATTTTTGACGCACCAAACAAAATGAGTACACATACGCGTGACTCCTTTCAAATTAAAAAGCTGTAAAAGGTAAAAATATACATAGGTTCTAAAATGAGTAATTAAATTTATTTAAGCCAGGTATGATTAAAGCAGCCGTGCTAAAACCACGGAACCCGGCAATGCCTAACACCTTCTCTCGGGTTCACAGAATTCCTTACCCGGATTTCTGTGTTTAGCGGACTGTAAAACAGAGTCAAACTTCCTCGATTCGAGATTTTAAACCGGTGACTTGGGATACCATAAATATCCCAAGTGGCGACTCTGAATTTGAATAAATAATCCCGTTTCGATTATTGTCACTTTAATTGGAAAAACTCCCTATCCCCATTTTAGGTAAAAAGGAGGTGTGACAAGAATCCCTCATCCAAGCCGGGCCGATGCGAGCACGTGTCCCGGTATATTAGTGTCGTGA
The DNA here is from genome assembly GCF_001879085.1 of Nicotiana attenuata. Classification (NCBI taxonomy): domain Eukaryota; kingdom Viridiplantae; phylum Streptophyta; class Magnoliopsida; order Solanales; family Solanaceae; genus Nicotiana; species Nicotiana attenuata. Next base: position 426,544 of record NW_017670571.1, on the reverse strand, counting down.
CTAATATTGGTAAAGTGAAGGAAGACTATCGATGGGAGAAGAAAGTGCTAGTCGAGATTCCCAGATCTAATGAAAGCATAACAGACCATAAGGCTGGCTTTCTTCATGTATATACATACCCATTCACTCTGGGTCCCGTCGACTCTTCAGACCCTTCTTCCCCGGCGATAGATCCGGTTATTCTCGACTTCTGTCATAAGTATCAGGTGACGCTTGGCCAAATCTACCCATCTTTTTGGAGGATAGTCTATATGATCCGTTATTTTTCCAACAAGGTCGAGGGTATGACCTTTACCCTTGACCATTTGATTAGACTATATAGCCCTCGTCTCTTTCGAGGTTTGATCAAGCTTTACCCTCGATCTGCGAAGTCGTTCTTCTCGAGCATCGATGAGGACAAGGATCGGGGGTGGATGAGCCGATTTGTCTGAGTGAGGACCTCAGACATTATCTCGACCGAAAGGATGCCATTCCCGGAGAAGTGGAACACGGAGCGTAAGTGTCTCTCCCTCGAGCATGTTTTGTTGCCTTCTTACCCTTTTCTCAAAAAATGATCTCCCTTTTGATTATGTAGCCGCCGTTTGGTATCCCGACGTAGTCCAGGACCTATCGGGGTGGATTAGGCGGTTGAACTCTTCATTTCCTTATCTCGAGCGTTCCTGGCACGAGTTGGCCAAAACGCAGTGGCCGGCCAAGAATCACGGTAAGCCTTTTATTGCTACCTTTACTATATTTCCAAATCCCTTTCGCGTTTCTTCTAAGCTTTGCACATTATGCTTGTGCAGGCCTTGGCGATGGAGTGTTAGTGAGACCGCCTCCCGATGGCGAGGAAGGGACCTCAAAGCCTGGCAAGGGCAAGAAGAGGAAGAAAGATGCGGCTGCTGAGTCTCCCAAGTCAAAGAAACCTAAACCTCGCAGGCCTCGGGCCGATGCCAAGGTCTCGACTTCGGCCGCTGTTGCTGGCTCCGAGGATGAAGATGACGACGATGACGAATACCCTTTGGTACAAAGTATCAGATCGAGCACGGATGCTCCGCAGGTTGCTGGGCTGAGGGCCGCTAAATCGGGAACGATCGATATGGATCGAGCCCATGCCGAGAAGACCCCCGAGGGGGGTGCGGATACGGTCCTCGAGCTCCAAGACGAACATGGTACAGTCCACGTCAGGGGACCTGCTGCTGATGATTTCGGAGGGCCTCAGCCCGAAGCTTCTCGGGGGCAAGATGAGACCCTTAAAGAACTTAATGCCCTAGGTGGCCTTTCCTTTGGCCATTCGTACTCACCGGGGGAATTCAGGGACGCACAGGGCCGAAATATCGCCACTGCGGGGGCCTCTCACGGAGGGAAAGACGTACTTGAAGTCCTCCTCGCCAGCGTCGACGAGGATATTGACCTCGGTGCTCTCATTTCTCTCGAGGAAGCGGAGAGGCTTCACCAGCAGGTGATATCTTCGACATACTATTCGTGCCTTAAATCTTTGTGCTCGACTTTCTAACTTTTCTGCATTGTTGCAGGCTAAGAAGATGTACGATTGTGCCTTCCATAGGCTCCAAGATGAGGTTTTCTGCTGCGGGAAGGAACTCGAGGTGCTTACCTCGGCGCTGAAAGAGTCGGAGGCCTCTTCTGTCCAAAAGGAGGAGGAGTTGAGCGGGCTCCGAGCGAGGTTGAGACAGCGTGCCGAGAAAAAGCTGGACTCGTTGAGCAGGTAACACTGTATTTACTAACTTGCCCTTTATTGTTATAACCCAATGCTTACCAGCTTGTTTACCTTTGCAGATCGAGCAAAAGGATGACCTTGTGGGGAAACTCCGGGAGGATGTCGTTGCCAAGGATGCGGAGGTCCTCGAGCTGAGGGGGCAACATGAGGCCGTGGCCTCGGAGAGGGACCTTCTGCGGACGAAACTGTCGTCGACCCAGTACCTTCTTCAAAGTGCTCAAAAGGAGGTTGCAGCACTACTGGCGGCCAAGTCTGCAGCCGAAGCAGACGCGTCCTCGTATAAGAAAGATGCCACAACTGCAAATGAATGAGCTCGAGATATATCAAAGAAGGCCGGGTAGAAGCTAACTCGGGCCATTGCTCACGCTAGTGCCAAGGCAAGGAGGTAAGCTCTCAAGGAGGCAAGCGCTAAAGGCACCGATCTCTCAATCGAGATCGAGGAAGCCCGAGACTTGGAGGAAGAATCGGCATTCTCGACCACTTCGGATGAGGGTTCTGGGGATACCCGCAGAGTCGCGACGGTGAAGAATAGACCTGTGTCCTTTCCTTTATCTTTGTATATGAATTCCTCGGGGAAAAGGTCTTGTAAAGATGCCCCTTGTAAATATATTTTTGGCAATGTAAGAAAATTTTTCTGCTTCAGGTCCTCGAATTTATTTTTCAATGCTTATGTAAAGTTAGCCAGTTGAGTTTCGATGTTGGCTCTTCAGAGCCCATACTTGGAGTAGTCGGGGCCCCCGAGATCGGGCACCATCTCGGGGTCATAATAGCTCCCTAGTGCCGCGTGGCAGTATCATTTATGTGCCACGGTCGTGAAGCGACCGGGGTGGTCCCACCGGTGCATTTCCCAAAATAACACTGACATGGTAAGAATTAATTGGCCTTCAGGATAGGCGAACAGTCACTGCTTGCTCTATATATGCACTTACTTATTCCTATCTGAGGACTCTGCCTCTTCAAAAGCTTTCGCCCAAGCCTTTACCTTCCCTTTTCTTATTTTACCGTAGCCATGGCCGCTACGCCCAAACCGTTCACCACGGAGAGGAGAGTTCCGCCACTGCTTCGAGCTCGGTCGGTGGTACACCGCCGGTTTCTGGTGAGCTAACCTCAAGGTGCTTCGTTACGAGGAGGGATTTGCGCTAGAGAGACCTTCCAATATTCAGGGCTATCGGGAGCATGCATCGAGGTTTATTTCCTCGAAAGGGAAGGAGCATCTCGAGGCAGTTAGAAAAGACTGCGGATGGGGAGAAGAAGTAGTACTGCAGGTACCTTTCCCGGAAGAGAGCATCATGGCTCATGTCGAGGGGTTTTTGAACGTATATACGTACCCCTTTATGTTGGGACCCCTTGATAGAGTCGTGCTCGAATTTTGTAGGAGATATTGGGTTACCCTGGCACAAGTTCACCCGTCGTTCTGGAGGATAGTGCTTATGATAAGATATTTTATAGACAAAGTCGGGCTCGAATTTACCCTTAGTCATCTTCTTAGATTGTACCGGCCTTTGCATTATCGAGGCTTGATTACTCTGCGCCGTCGGTCCACTCGGCCCTTTGTTGCCAGCAATGAAGAGGATGGGGACCGAGGGTGGATGAGTCGTTTCGTCCGAGTGCGGACAATCGATATTATCCCCGCAGAGTTCCTTCCATTTCCTGAGAAGTGGAACTCCACATGTAAGTGGTATACTTACACTCTTATTGTTCTTGCCCATGGTGAAGGCAGGCCCTGTAAAGATGCTCTCTCTTTCTTTAATTTTGCAGCCATCCCGTAGATGCCACACGAGGTTCCCGACCTGTCGGATTGGTCTCGGAAACTGGCAGCTTGCTCGACTTACGATGAGCGTAACTGGCGAGATCTGTCCAAGGTTAGATGGGAGGCAAAACACCACGGTACGTGGTATGTGGTTCGTTTTCTTCGAGAGGTACTTTCTTTCGTGTGTGCTAACTCCGTTCCCATAGGTATTGGAGATTTTTATGCGATGAGGCCGAGCTCCCTCGAGAAGGAGGGAGGATCGTTGGCTTTGGGTCCGAGGACTGATAACAAACGGAAGGAGTCTTCGAAGAACGAGGATGCTCGTAGCGAGGCAAGCCCTGCTCAAAGGCCCAAAGGAGATATATCTGCCGATCCTGTGGCGTCTGAGGTTTCTAGCCTTGGAAAAGTGGCTCCTCTCTTACCGCCGTCTTCGTTTCCCGCCAAAGGTACTTCGAGGAATACAGGTGTTCAGCCGCCGTTCTCGCCCCCCGTTGAAGGCACTTCGAGGGATGATCGGGACCCGGGGCCGCCTAAGTCAAGTAGGGTCTCAAGCAATCGCGCCTCCGATGAGATTGGTTCGACTGGGGACGGTGAGGCCAGGCCAGTAGGTGCAGGCTCAACCTTTGAGGAGGCACTGCGGCTTGGTTCTGTGGTGAGCTTTGATCAACTTCGTCGATCTCCTGATTTCATATTTTCGTTTTTCTCATTGAGCTTCCTTTTTGTAGGCTTTGACAAGCTCAAGTCCGGGTCGCTCCGCTGTGAAGCTCGGTTAAGGAAAGCTTTGAATGGGGAGAAGTCCCTCAGGCTTCTTTGTGATGAAAGGGGAAAAGAATTGAGGCACCTTCGGTACGAGGCGAACTGAAGCCTGAATTACGAGAGCCACTTTGAGAAACAGGTAACTTTTGCTCCGAGGGGATGCATGCTCCTTCTCCTATCCCTAGGGATTAATATCTCGATACCTCAGTTGCAGGGCAAGATAGAGGCTTTGGAACGCCTTTGGGGAAAGGTTGGCCAGGCCAGGCATGACTGTAACGAGCTAAGGGCTCAGATAGATGCCCATGTAGCGGCCAAGAAGAATGCTCTAGCCAAGGTTTCTACCCTCAAGGTGCAGCTCCAAAACGCTCGTGAGAACAGCTCGGTTCGATCGGACATGATCGCAAGGCTCGATTCTGAGCTTCTGAAGATGAAGGCCGAAGTTGTGGACGCCCGGGCTGAAGCCGAAGCGATCCGAGCTAAGGCTGATAAGAAAGTGGTTGTCTATTTGAAAGATGCTGCTGACGCTCGAGCTGAGCTGAGAGGGGCTCTCGACCAGGAGAGTAGGAGCAAAGAGTATGCTCGGTGCAAATCTCTAAGGGAAACCCTCTAAGAGATTCATGCTAGGGGTTTCGATCTCTCGGAAGAGATAGTGCAGGCCAAGGCGGATGAATACGACGCCAAGTTCCTTTTGTCTGATGCCGAAGATAATGAGGAGGAGGCCGATGGGGCCGCAGTCCCCGAGGGGAAAATAGACTAGGCTTTTTTCTTTTTGATTCTTTGTATAGTGTGCTTAGAGAACTTTGTAAATGTAGCCTTGCGTTGTCTCATACATGCATATATAAAGAAGCCTTTCGATTTTTCTCCTTTCATGAGTTTCTAGTTGCTTGTGCGTGTCTTTTTTCATTTTGGATCTGTACGTTCGTCGGTGACTGGCCAGATGTTTTGAGTATAAACCATTAGGTTTTCAATTCGGCCCTGAGGCCTGTTGGGCTGGCTCGTAGGTTCTTACGCGTGGGGTCGGTACGACCTTTTCTTTTAAGCTTGCGACAGTGGCCCTTACGCCTTTGCCCTTAGGCGTATTCAGTTAACTTTTTCGGGCTCAATCTTCGAGTCGGATTTTGACTCGAGCTTATTGACCCTTAAGTTTTTGAATTTTAAGCTGGCCCTTAGGCTCTTACGCGTTGGGTTGCTATGACCTCTTAGTATGGGCTGTCGACAGCGGCTCTTACGCATTGGGTCGTTATGACCTCTTAGTGTGGGCTGGCGACAGTGGGTCTTACGCCTCGGGTTGGTACGACCTCTTAGTGTAGGCTTTATTTTTCCCTCGTTAAATACTTTTGAAGTTTTTAATTTCGCCCGACTCTTCGACGGTTCGATAAGAACCTCAATTGTGAGCCGTTATGCGGCGATAGATGAGCACCTCGAGAGGTTTCGCTCGATGGCTGAATGATTTCGAAGCCTGTAGTTTAAAGCTGATGTGATCGAAGCTCTTTCGCTTAAGTCGAGGGTAGCCTGATTAACCGGTTCTTTTCGAAGTTTTTTTGAAGTAATTGAAGGCCTGTGATTTTATAGCGATGGTCGGGCATCCCCGAGTCGCATTAGTTTGGCTGGTACAGCCTTGTGACCGTAGTCATTGTATTCGGCCGGAGCCTTTTAGTCCCCGAGTGAAGTAGTTTCGGCGTCTATATCGAGGTATGCCTTTTTAGGGGTCTTACAAGTTCAGACATATAGCCTTAACTTTTAAGATCGGGACCTTTTGTAAGGTCTTACAAGTTTTAACATGACTTGCTGGAGGTCTTACAGATTTGGTTACTCGGTACAAGTATGATTCATGCCTTGCTTGAGGTCTTACAGGTTTGGTTACTTGGTACAAGTATGATTCATGCCTTTACAAAGGTCTTATGAGCTCGAGGTTGCCCGCGTGAGGTCTTATAGCCTCGATGTTTTCGATAAGTCGATGGGGTGGCAGTTGGCGACAGTCCCCGAGATATTGAGAATTTTTTGGCTCTGGAGCCATTCCGTGTAAGCTTGGGGTTGCCTCATTGAGGGCTTACTAGTTCGAAGTTTTTTGTCCGCAGGTCATGTGACTTAGAGTTTTTGACGTCAATCCCCGAGTTTTCGGGAATTTCCTGGCTCTGGAGTCGTTTCTTGAAAAAATAGTAGATTTCTACGAAGCGCAAAGCGTTTTGATAGAACAAATATTTCTTGATTACTTGGTATAAGCATACATGTTTTTGTTGTCAAGGGCTCAGTTATTCTATACGGACACGGTTCGTTCGATCGTTTGGCCCGATACATCGATTTCCTATCGAGACCCTTTTTGACATATCTTGACTTCTCCGAGGAGGTGACCTCCCGGGGGTATGCCCCCCAATATTCGAGGTTGATTGAAAAGAAGCCTTGAATACTTGTTGAATTTTCCTTAGGTAGCATATAGGTGTTGCCTCGTTAAAAACCTTGCCGATAAAACCTTTCTTGGGATAAAACCCGGTCGAAGGAAAAGAATGCAACACATGCTTTGAAACCTAAGGTCTTCAAGCTAGAGATCGCTTTGACTGTCCCAATCGGATACCTGTGCACAGGTTAGTGTAAAATGTAAATGAAAAAGGGAAATGATTATACCTTGGTGCTGATGGCGCTTCGAGCCACGACGTGCTCTAGCCGTTTGTTCCGAGGACGCGGTACGGTCCTTTACTCATTTAGTCGGGTGTAGCTGAGAATATATCTCGCTATTGCTTCTTCACTATTTGCTTATCTTTTGGCTCCTTCGATGCTGGAGGTGTTGATGTTGGTGCCACATTGTGTACCGCAAACATTTCTCTCGCTGCATGTTGTTCTCCATAGACGGTTTTTATTTCGTCCTTTGTAGGAAATTTCATCATTTGATGAAGGGTGGATGGTACTGCTCTCATACAGTGTATCCATGGCCTTCCGAGCAAGGCGTTGTACCTCATGTCCCCTTCGATAACATGGAACATGACATCTTGGGTCGGCCGGCCATGTTGACCGGAAGGGTGATTTCTCCTTTTGTTGTCTCGCTCGCCATGTTAAACCCGTTGAGGACTCGAGAGGCGGGCACGATCTGGTCGAGCAGTCCGAGCTGCTCCACCACCCTCGACCTGATGATGTTGGCCGAGCTACCTGGATCCTCAAGTACACGTTTAACTTGAAATGTATTTACAAGGAAAGAGATTACCAGTGCGCCATTGTGAGGTTGAGGCAGGGTCTCGATGTCCTCGTCGCTGAATGTGAGAGCGTTCTCTGGTATATATCCCCGAGTTCGCTTTTTCCTGGTGATGGATATTTTTGTTCGTTTGACGATGGGTTCCTGTGGGATGTCAACTCCTCCAACAATCATGTGGATGACATGCTCTGGTTCTTCTGTTTCACTCTTTCTGTTCGCCTCTCTTTCCCAAAATTGATTTTTGGCTCGGTCGCTGAGGAACTCTTGGAGGTGCCCTTTGCTGAGTAGTCGGGCTGCTTCCTCTCGGAGCTATCTGCAGTTTTCGGTCCTATGGCTGTGCGTGCCATGAAACTCGCACACTAGGTTGGGGTTCCTTTGCGACGGATCTGATTGTACGGGTTTTGGCCATCTGGTTTCTCTGATTTTACCGATGGCAGAGACAATGTCTGAAACGTCAATGTTGAAGTTGTATTCGGACGATCGGGGTGCTTCCGTCGGTCCCGCGTGTCTGTTGAATCTGGCTCTGCTTGCGAGTCCCCGAGGATTCTGACCTCGATCTATCCTTCAGTCATTTCGGGGTATGTTACGTCTTGGGGCGTTTCTCCTATCTTCAGTGTATGGTTGGTACCTTTCTTTGATTGGCTTTGGCTCCATTGCCAGAAGCCTGCTAGGATATACTGAGCCTGAGGGGGCCCCTAGTTGGTCGTCCTCGACCCTGATCTTTGATTGGTATCGGTTGTGGACATCCGACTAGGTCACGCCGGGATACTCGACCAAGTTTTGCTTCAGCTGCTTCGAAGCTACCGAGCTTCGCTCATTCAGACCTTGAGTGAAGGCCTGTACGGCCCAGTTGTCGGAGACTGATGGTAATTCCATTCGCTTCATTTGAAAGCGAGACACGAACTCCCGCAACATCTCGTTTTCTCTTTGTTTGATTTTGAAGACGTCGGATTTCCTTGTAGCCACTTTGATGGCACCGGCATGTGCCTTTATGAAAGAATCCGCCAGCATGGCAAATGAGTCTATTGAATTCGGGGCGAGGTTGTGGTACCACATCATGTCCCCCTTCGAAAGGTTTCTCCGAACTTCTTTAGTAGGACGGACTCAACCTCGTCATCCTTTAGGTCGTTGCCCTTCACTACACAAGTGTAAGGCGTGACGTGCTCGTTGGGGTTCGAGGTTCCGTTGTATTTCGGAAGGTCGGGCATTCTAAACTTCTTTGGGATGGGTTTTGGAGCAGCATCTTGTGCGAATGGCTTTTGTACGAACTTCTTCAAATCTACACCCTTCAGGATCGGGGGTGCGCCCGGGATTTGATCGACCCTAGAATTGTAGGTCTTCACCTTTTTGTCATTGGCTTCTATCTTCTTCTCGCCCGATTCAATCCTCTTCGTGAGGTCCTCGAGCATCTTTATGATAGCAGGGTCGGCTGCTGAACCGTTTTTGCTTGATCTTTCTGGTATTGGTTCGGCTCGAGGAGCCGCGTCCGGTGCTGCCGTGCTTGGAGTTTTTTGGTGGCTTTGCAGTTGAGCGATCACCAGCTGTTGTGCCTGTAGCATTTCAAAAATAACGTGAAGGCTAACCTCTCGCTCTTCCCGAGCTGGGGTTTTCTGAGCTTCTTGTTGGTTCTCCTGGCGTATACTTATTTCGGTGTGGGAGCTTATGTCGACGTGTTGGGCATTGCACGAGATGACGTCCACGGGAATTGGTTCTGGTGCATCCTTAGGGTTTTGCGGTGGTACACCAGTACCTGAACGGCTACGCCATTCTCCCCATGGTCCTCACGACCGTTGTTCTCCTATGGATTCACTGAGTTTGACATTTCGACCTGAAATCAAAGATGCTTTGGACAAGAAAAAGCGTGAAAAATAACTTGTGTTATGTAGTAAACCAGCAAGAAAACAACCACTATTATTTTAGCCCCACGGTGGGCGCCAAACTGTTTACCGTGAAAATGGTAATAACAATTAGATTTTATTTTGTGGTTCTAAAAATACGTGACTTATGTTTATGCTAGTTGTTAAGCAATAGATGCTAAGTAAGAGACTAGAAAATAAGATGAGAGCTTGAAGACAGTATGTTCAAGCAAACCGAATGGTGAGAATCGGGGCCTCGAGCCTGGTTGTACGGGACCTCGGGGTCGAGCTCGATGCTAAGATATGCACATCCGGTAGAGGACATACAACTTTGAGAGCTTTGATGAAGGCTCTTTATTATCAATGATGAACAATAAATGAAGAACAATTAATAGAACACAATAAATGTAAGCAATAAATAGAATCAAGGGAGAATGTTTTTGAGTTAAAGAGCAGAGAATGTTCTTGTATTCAATGTTATGTGTTGTATTTTATCTTGTGTGTCTTACAAAATGACAAGGGTCCCCTTTATATATGAGGGGGAATCCCAACATAATACAGATGCATTTATTACAAAGATATAAGGCTGGTACAGCTATTAAATGCCACTGTGCGGGCTTGTACTAGCCTAATTCGCTTGGCCAGCTTTAATCAAGTGCCTAGGGAACTCCCCATCTCTCCATCATAGCTATCAATCTGCACTGCCTCAGAGTTGAGCGTTTGGAAATCCTTCGAGGTTACATCTCGAGCCTCACCTCGAGCCATAGCAGGCGTATCTATGGAGCGTCGCAATGGACACGAAATCGGCTCCTCTGATTTCACCGTATACAATGGATTACCGAAGCTAAACAGTGCTACTTGCAAGCACTATTTCCCTATGCCTTTTATTGATCAAATGCTTGATCGGCTAGCGGGAAGGTCATTCTGTTGCTTCTTGGATGGATATTCCAGATATAACCAAATCAACATCGCCTTGGAAGATCAAGAGAAGACAACATTCAAATGCCCATATGAGACTTTTGCCTTTAGCCGTACACCATTTGGGCTATGCAACGCCCCGGCTACCTTTCAACGGTGCATGATGTCAATCTTCTCAGACATGGTGGAAGATTTCCTAGAGGTGTTTATGGATGACTTATCTGAAGTGGGTGATTCCTTTGAGCATTGTCTTGACAACCTTAGACAAGTGCTCAAAAGATGTGAAGAAACAAACCTTGTGCTAAACTAGGAGAAGTGCCACTTCATGGTGGACGAAGGCATTGTTTTGGGCCACAAGATTTCCAAACAAGGCATAGAGGTTGACCGGGCAAAGATCGAAATCATTTCCAAGCTTCCTCCACCCACTTCAGTAAAAAGTGTTCGAAGCTTTTTGGGGCAAGTTGGCTTCTATAGGCGTTTCATCTAGGACTTCTCAAAATTGCAAATCCCATGTGCAAGCTCCTTGAAAAGATGCATAGTTTATATTTGATGAGAAGTGTCTCAAAGCTTTTGAGGAATTGAAAGAAAAGCTCACCACGCACCTATTATTGTCACACCCAATTGGTCCCTTCCATTTGAACTCATGTGTGACGCTAGTGGTGTAGCTATTGGGGTGGTGCTTGGTCAATGACAAAACAAAATCCTTCACCCTATCTACTATGAAAGCAAGACACTCAATGGCGCTCAAATGAATTACACTGGGAGATAGACTTCATGGGCCCCTTCGTGAGCTCTTATGTCACGACATATATCTTGGTGGTTGTGGACTACGTCTCCAAATGGGTCGAGGCAATTGCCTTGCCTAAAAATGAAGCAAGGAGTATGATGGCATTCTTGAAGAAGAACATATTTACGCGGTTTGGTACCCCCAGGGCCATCCTTAGTGATGGTGGTTCTCACTTTTGCAACAAGGCTTTCACCGGGCTGCTCGAAAAGTATGGCATAAAGCACAAGGTGGCCACACCTTATCATCCTTAGTCGAGTGGTCAGGTTGAAGTATCTAACAGGGAAATCAAAAACATCCTAGCAAAAACTGTCAATGCAAATAGGACTGACTGGTCAAGGAAGCTAGATGTTGCATTGTGGGCATATCGCACAGCATTTAAGACTCCCATTGGCACCTCACCGTACCGGCTGGTTTTTGGTAAGGCGTGTCACTTGCCAGTGGAGCTTGAACACAAAGCCATGTGGGCATTGAAAAAGCTGAATCTTGATTGGGCCGAAGCTGCTAACCTAAGAATGACACAACTCAATGAGATGGAAGAATTCCATCTTCATGCCTATGAGAGTGCAGCCATGTATAAGGAGATAATGAAATATGTTCTTGACAAGAAGATTTTGAAGCAGGAATTCAAATCTGGAGACTTGGTCTTACTCTTCAACTCAAAACTCAAGTTATTTCCAGACAAACTCAAATCCAAATGGTCTGACCCGTTCAAAGTTGTGAGTGTGTCCCCCTATGGTGCTATTGAATTGGATTCGGAGGATGGAACTCGAACTTTCAAAGTGAATGGCCAACGAGCCAAGCATTACCTCGGTACAACAAGGGAAAGGCACTTGATAGAACAATTTGATCTAAAGGATAGTCCAACACCATCCCCCACCACTGAGTAGCCCAAACGGGGTCAACATCATCGTGTCGCGACGTTAAATCAAGCACTTCTTGGGAGGCAACCCATGTGTGGTAACAATCTTTTGTTAGTTTTTCATTTATATAGGTTTAGTTGTTATTGTTGAGCAGGTTGACATGTGTGTTAGAATGCAGGTAGTCCAAAATACCATGAACAGGGTGCACGTACTGAGGTAAATGAAGCAAAGAAGGGTCTACGGTTTGCGGCAACTATGCGGTCGCATAATGACTTTGCAAACCGCATAGTGGTCGCAGACACAGTCAGAGAAATTAGCAAGATGGGTCTGCAAAAATGCGGTAAGGTTTCAGATTCTGCGGCCCGCATAACAACTATGCGACCGCAGAAATCGTCGCAAAATAAAGCTTGGGCAACCCAGTCCTTAATCCATCGCATAACACATATGTGACTGCATAATGTGTTATGCGGTCCACTTGTCCACCGCAAAAATGCTCAGGTATAACACCCTAAACATTTCGCATACCTTCACTCTCGCTCACACATGAACACTGTACAACACGCACAAAATCAAAAATACAAAAACAAAGAGAAACAGAAGAAAAAGCCAAAAACATTCGAATCACACACAAAAGCACATAACAAGGATCAGCATTGCGGAAAGATTCACCTCGTTCACATCCCGGAATCTTTTTTTATCTTGCTCAAACATATGGTATGTGATTCTCTTCCCTCTTTCTCGTGGTTATGTTGCATAACATCAATTGCTTGAACTCCTTTCCTCCCCCTTCCTCTCAAACCTTTGCTGTGGGGACCTGGGTGGGAAATTCGTGGGTTATTTTTTTACATTCGAGTGATAGGAGTTTTGTGTTTGAGGGACTTGACCATTTTTAACTGAAGAAGACAATTTTTGCGGTTCGCAAAGTCGTCGCAATTGGAACCCTAGGTGGCCTGATGAAAAATGGTTTTGTGATGGAGTTTGCGATTGCAAACTAGTTCTGCGAACCGCAGAATTGCCGCAAACAGGGTCAGAAAAATAGCCCATCTGGTGTGCTGAAATGTGACAACTATGCGGCCACATAACATATTCTACGGGCCTTTTTGCGATCGCATAATTGTTTGCCTCCTGGGTTGTGTAATTCTACGAAGGGTTTGCGGTTTGCATAGTAGTTACGCGATCACATAACCCATCGCAAAATCTGTTTGCTTCATTCATTTTCTCTCAGTGTGATTCCTATGCTATATCACCCACTCACACACTGTTTCATTGACAGGAATGGCACCTAAGAAGTCTCTTGCAGCGCAATCACCTCCTGCTCAAGGAAACAAACGTGCTGCTACTATGAGCCAACAAACGCATCAATCCAAACGCTCCCGACCTGACACAACCAGAAGGATATCTGAGCATTCCTCCCAGTCTGAAGAGGAGGAAGCACAGACCGATCTTGTGCCATCTGTTGATCTTCATGCTGAAGCACGCCGAAAAAATATGGAAGATCTCAGGTTTGGGGTTGCTGGCTCTCGGACCCTGTACAGGGAGGGTTTAGAAAAGAGAAAAATCCTTGAAGAAAAGCAGCTTAGCTTGAACGGTTTAAAGGAACATTACCCTCACGTCCTAGAAAATATCAAAAAGAGGAGGTGAGAGTCATTCTGTCAGGTCCTAGGAGAGTATAATGAGACACTCATGCGGGAACTCTATGCTGCATATGCTGCATCCAGGAATGCAGAACAAAAGAGAAACCGTAGGTTCCAGCACATTGTTTTAGTTTGTGGAGTTAAAGTCCTCTATGATGCAGGATCAATCAATGATGTATACTTTGAGGAGTGGACGCCAAGCACCGCAGAATAGGATGAAAAGCTTAAAAACAAGTAATCCGAGCGTGCTTGGGTATCTTCTGTCATAGCCAAGGGTACTCCGCCCTGGATTGCACCTAAACAAAGGATCCACAAGAGGGATCTTACCCAAGAAGGTTGGTACTGGCTGAGTTTTGTGTGCTCCCGTCTAATTGCGTCCAAAAATGAAACAGATATAAGCATTGAGAAGGTAATCCTCATTACATGCATCATGACGGGCATCAAGGTTGATGTGGGCGAGATTATATATCGTGAGATTGGGATTCGGGCAAACCAGACATCAACCTCGCTTCCTTTTCCATGCCTAATCCGCGCCTTGTGTAAAGCTGTAACGGTTCCACCTATTCCCCAACATCATCTCATAGCAAAAGCTCTTTAGGATATCGACATCACCCAGATAAATGATGCTGCAAATACAGTGGTCGATGATCTAGCAGAGCCTTCACTTACTCCTCCTCCAGACTCGGCAGCACCTGCTGCTCCCTCACTGCCTGAAACTACTTTCGCACCAGCTACATCCACATCAACTCCTAAGCAAACCACTGCACTGCCACCTGCTTCCTTACCAGCTCTATCGAAGCTAGGTCTAATAGCCCAACATGCCAATGCTAAGGTAGACAAACTGACGAAGGAACTCCCAGCTCTTATCAGGCAAGCACTGGCTCCTATCCAAGCATCAGTCAGTGCTCTTCAACAACAACATCAATCCTATGAAGATCGACTCAAGCACATTGAAGTGCAACTTGAGAGGGTTGAGAGAAGCGAAGCTGGAGATATGCCTAAACTCCAGAAGGATGTCGCTGAGCTGAAACTAGAGCTGCACAGGATGCAGAATTTAGAGCTTGACTTGACGTCATTTCTCTCGTAGGAAGGTGAGTAGGGCACTGGCACTTCCCACATTCTGAGCTTGGACCTGGATTTCACAAACCTTATGACAGCTCGGAAGCTCAGGGTACTGAGATTTCAAAGGCTTTGGATTTCGTTGTACACATTGACACTCCTTCAGAGGAGGGATCCGGACAGTCTAAGGGGGAGACTGATGAGGAAGACAGTGAGGATGAGGAAACTGACGAAGAGGCATTAGGTGAGGAGACTGAGCAAGTGGTTGTTTCTACAGATGCTCAGGACGAAGAGGAAGCAAACGTGCAGACAACAATTGCACATTCTCTTGCAGACACGGTCGTCAAGGCACATCCATCGACCACACAGCCTTCACTGGGAGAGGCTAGCACCTCCCAGGTCCCAGACCCAGCCTCACAGCAGGTGGAGCTTCCTGCTCCAGCCTTAGAGACCACCATATAGTCCGAGGTTCCACCTGTTGCTGCCACAGTGCCAGCAGTTGACCCCACAGCTGCCCCGGATGCTTCAGACCCTCCGAGCGCCTAGTGCGCCCCAGGAAGCCCCTAAACTTTGCTTTTACATTCTCTATACATAGGGACAATGCATGATTTTTGGTTGGGGTGGGGTTGTAAGGCCCCGAAAAATTTCCCTAAGTAATTTAAGATTTCGTGGTGCCAGGTAGGCTAACTATAATATTTTATGTGCTAATTTGTATGATCGATATCAATTGGATATGGTAATAAGTGGATAAGTCATATAATAGGTAATGTGGGGTCTAAGTATAGGCCTAAGTCTAAGTCAAGTTGGAAAATTACATAATAGGCTAAAATTTCAAATGAGTACGCACAAGTCCAAACTTTGGACGAGCATATCTACATATATATATATATATATATATATATATATATATATATATATATATATATATATATATATATATATATATATATATATATAAGGTTTTGTGTGATTAAAAACCTATCAAATGAAAGATCTTCGATTCTAGTATCTAACACTTCAAACCGATTGTCATTTGGACACTCCTACAAAAAGTTATGACCAAATTACCAAAGGGTTGGATCTGCGATCAATTTCGCGACCACAAAACAGTTCTGCGGACTGCATAAGCATCGCAAAGTGGAGCAGAGATAGACAAACTATTATGATGTCGCATATTATGCTATAGCATAATTGATTATGCTGCAATTTTGCTATCCACAAAACGATTATGCTATGGCATAATTGCACCACATAATTGACTTCGGGGGTCATTTTTGAAAATTATCATATTCGATCCAATTTTGATATAAGGCCTTAGGGGGTCATTTTAGAAGGTAAAATGTGATTTTGTAAAGAGAGGGGAGAGCTATCTTAGAGATAGAAAGAGAAGACCTAGCTATTTTGTCCATCAATTCTTGCTCAAGGCTTGAATATTTCACAAGATCTTCATCTAAGAGGTATGGTTCTATACACTAGACTTTAGTTTCGAGTTTGGGGTATAATATGGGTGATTGAGGTATGATTCTTGGGTGTAATAGTATTATGTATACATGCATGTACAAGTAAGGTTTGTGGGAAGATTCTTGAACACAAATAATTAAAGATTGGGTTGGGGAATGAAGGAAATCTTGTAGAAGAGCTTTGAAATCAAAATGCACAACTAGTGTTTGATAAAATGCTCAAATGAGCTGAAATCATGAATATCTTCCTAATTTGTGTTCGATTTTGTTATGTCTCAAAATAGATTGGGATTGCTAGAATTTCCGAAAGGTTGTAGTAACTTAAGGAAAGCTTAAACAAGGGATGTATGGCTAAACCTCCTTCTTCTTAGAATCGAAATCCCCTGGGGTTCGTGTAATCGGTGTAAGTCCCCAAATTGATCATACTAGAATTGACTATCCCAAATGTGTATGTGTTCAATATTTGTACTAAATGTTTATCATGTAATATTTTCCTTTGTGAATATGTTTAAAAATGTGGAATATGTGTTGAGAAAGGTTAAGAATTCATGTCAAAGAAATTGAATAAAGATTGTTGTGCCAATTTGTATGAAAAGACTCTATGTGCTTCGAATTTCTAAGCTTTTCCCTTATGTGAGAAAATACCTTACATGATAGGCCTTATTGTTGCTGATGATAATGTTATTGAATTTGTAAAAAGAGAAACTGGAATTGTGAAATACGGCCAAGTGTCAGGATTGACATAATAAATGAGGCCACTTGTGCCAATGTATTGGAATATGGGAAAGAAATGTGAAGTAAAATGATTGAGTGAAAGGTTGATGTCTCAAGTGAGATGGCCTAGCCGATCGGGCCGTGATCGGACGTCATGCTGCACACATGGTGGTAACTGTGCTGGAAATGATTGGTTGGAATTATGGATTTGGTTGATGTCTCAAAAGAGATGACCTAGCCGATCGGGTCGAGATCGGACTCCGTGTAAGAACACAGTGGTATTGTGGATTGTAGCATATTGGCACTAAGGTTATCAACCTAATAAGATTGAAATTGAACCGGAAACTATGTGATCCTTACTTGATGTTTTTGTATTTGTTTGAAGCTCTTATTGAACTAATGATTATTTCCTCCTTGTTTAACTGTTCATTCTATTAAGATGGTGTTTTAGCTTTACATACTAGTACTATTCGACAGTACTAACGTCCCTTTTGCCGGGGGCGCTACATCTTTAAGTGGATGTAGGTGGTTCCAAGGCAAACAATGTTGATCGCAGCTAGTGGTGTATCTTCTTTTCCCAGCAGTCTCGGTGAGCCCCCACTTTATCCCGGGGTCATGTTCCGTATCTTTTGATTCTATTGTTACTATGTTTTGAGGTATCGCCGGGGCCTTGTTGCCGGCGTTGTCATAACTCTCTCTTTTGCTTCTTTAGACGCTCCGTAGACATTTTGTGGGTTGTGTATGGGTGCTAGAAAGGTTCGATGAATTATGTTGTGTTCTGGACTCTTGTCTCACTAAATCGTAATGTGTATGTATTTTGGGAACTTAACAATGATGTAGCAAAATGAAATAAATTAGTAATGTTTATATATACACCCCTTTTATTATTTAATTAATGAAAACATGCCTCCTCTTGGTCATAAGTGAGTTTGGTAGAAAGTGTCTAATAGGCTTGCTCGATCGGGTTCACTCGGTTGAGCGCCGGTCGCGCTCCCCGAGGTTGGAGCGTGACAAGGGTAGTCATATTTTGTGTGAAAATTGTACATAAACTCTTTACTCTAGTAGTATAGATGTTAGTTAGCAATGAATTCCCCTTGGTTTTTCTTCGCCGGGTTCTTTTCCAAGGGTGTAATAGTAGAACCACGGCAGTAGCATGGAATGTTTTGACTTGTTTGGTGTTGATTGTTCTAGCTTCAAGCATGTAATGAATCTTTGTGAATAAATCGTACCCTTCCTTATTTGTATATATAAAAAAAACAAAAAAATGGTTAGTCATTCTTGTGAACTTGAGGCTCGCTCTTTGACTTTATGCTTACTCAGAATCTTACATATCATGTGATGAAAGCTTTGAGTTGCCTTGCATTCACTTGAGGGCTGAAACTATGTTGAATCGAACAGTTCATGCATTGTGAGTGAGTGAGTATTTGTATAAATAATGCATATGCTTAACTTGTGATGTCTAGAACTTGCCCGGTTGGTTTCTTAGTGCAACTCTCAGGTTAATGATTGGGTGGTGAAATGATCTTAGGCTCTCTTTGTGACTACTAGATAATTTTGACCAAATTGACCTCCCTGTTACATCAGTTACCCTAGTTACCCCCCGTTGAGCCTTTAACCTTTTATTTGGCTACCACATTACAAACCTTTACCCCTTATGAAATAATTTCTTCTTTTGAACCCATCCCTCCTTGAACGATTAAGAATGAGGCTAAAAGCCTAAGTTGGGGGTGCCAGTACAAAGTGGAAATAGGTAAGTTGAATACTGTGTAGAAGAAGAAAAAAAAAACAACAACAAAAAAAAACCTCAAAGTTGTATATATGAATAAACTCAAGCTCCAAAAAAAGAAACAATTGTAATAAGTGCTATGTAACTCGAGAAAAGGAGTGGAGTCTTATAGAAATTGAAGAAATACTTTGAGGTGGTTCTATGTCGGTAACTCGAGGTCAATAAGTGCTATGTAGTAAAGAAGCAAAATGTATGTAGAGTTCAAGGGGGATATAGCCACTACATTCCCAAATATTCATCTAACCCGTCCCGAAGCCTACATTACAACCCGTGAAAAGTCCTTGGTGATCTACAGCCAATTATTCCTGAGATAGCAGCAACTTAAAATAAGGGCAAGCATGTGGACTGATACTAGTAGCATGTAGCTTTCGTTCCGAGTACAAGAGTGTTTTGATTGCATCCCCTGTACATATGTGTGAGTTGGGAATTTTCTTTGTTGTGAGCGCGCATGAATTGCAAGATTTAGTAGAAGTTAGGTTCTTGAAGTAGAATACAAGTTTACACTTAGCCGTGAGTAGCATTTTGTCATGTTTGTTAAGGCTCGAAGTTCACAAGTTGATTAGTCGAATTGTTAAATGATAGATGTCTTCCATGAAGGGTAAATAAAAGAGGTTACATGCTTGTTAGCTGATAGTCAAAACCACCTGCGGTCACTACTGTTTTGTGACATGTCGGAAATAGAAGTAGTATAGGATAGGATAATTTTGTTTTAGTTGCTTGAGGACAAGCAAGAGTTTAAGTTGGGGGTGTTGATGTGCCGTAGAATTTCGGCACTTTTGATACCAATTACATAGACTTTAGCTTGTCTTTCAATGCATTTGTAGTTAATTCTTATGAAGTTTTGGTGTTTTGTAGTACATGAGACTTGAGGACCCAAAAATATGGAAAAGAAGTCAAAAAGCCACAAAAAGGGCAGGAATGCTACAAGTATGCGACCGCATCGCTGCAAACTGAAGTAGAGTTTTGGCCAACTGAAGAGAAGAATGTGCGGTCCATTATGCGGTCTCATAACACTTCTGCGAACCGCATAATGACCGCACAATTGTAATTGAAGAATCTGCGTAGCACTTCTACGATGGAAAATGCGGTCGCATAACTGATATGCGGACCGCATAATGGAAATACAGTGGAAATCTGGGCTTGAAGATCTGAAATTCTGCGATGCAAGTGTCAACTATGTGGACCGCATACATGGTCTGCGACCATTATGCGTTCGCAGAAGGGCTCTGCAGGGGCATTTTTGTCCAATCTTGACCCCGACTTTTAGTCCACTATAAATAGATTTACTAGGGTTTTTGTGGGGCATGGAGGCTGAAAAAGAGACTACATTGAAGGCATTGAATACACTATTATTTTGGAAGCTTTTGAAGAGAGAGTATTGTACCTTTGTAAGCTTTATGAATTTATTTATTGCTTTGTTTTTGTATTCTAGTATGAGTAGCTAGTTTTAAATACTAAGGTTGTGGAACCTAAATGGGTGTAATGTTAATGGGTGTTTAACATTGAATATATATATAATGGTTGGTTGATATTTATTCATTTCTTATGCTTTATTTATTGTTGGTGGTTGCAAACATTGACTTATTCCATTTTACTCTATCTTTACTTGAAAAAGTGGGTTAGAGTTTGGTAGAAGTGAATATCAAGAACTTAAGGCTTTAAACCTTGTTTAATAGGATCGCTTAGGAATAAGTGGGTCCTACTTGGCATAAATTGGTTACTCTTAATTGCAACTCTTTTATATTTGGGAAAATACTACCCAACTATTGGGAAATATTGGGTAGTCATTTAGAAAATATTTGCATATCAAAGGACCTTTCATTAGAAATATATCATATTAACACCGATAGCATTACATTTCATTAATGGGGACACAACTTGGTTTCCTTAATCAAATTAATTACATTCTCACAACAAAATAGTTCTCTTGTTAATTCATAATTATATCATTCTCTTTTTAAGCTAAAGGAATAGAATTACGACTTAAGTCAAGTTTCACACTATTCGAGTAACCTTTTCACACCTATTCCCTGTGGGATTCGACCCTAACTTTGTTGGGTTATTATATTTGACACCGACCGCCTCACTATTTATTGAAGTCTAATTTGAGCGTATCAAATTTCTAAAGTGAAAATTGAGGATTTGAAGTTCGAATCGAGGTCGGAATTGGATAAAAGTGGTATGGTTGAACTCGTAATTGAATGGGTGTTCGATATCTATGAGTTTGACTGGGTTCCGAAGTGCGGGGCCGAAATTGACATTTTGGGTTGACTTTTTGATTTTTGATAAAGATCAAAGCTTTATTGTTTGAAGTTGTTTCCTACGGCATTATTTGTTGATTATGTTGTTTGTGACTAGATTCAAGTCGTTCGGAGGGCGACTCGCAGAGGAAGGCCTTTTTGGAGTATTGATTTGTGCGTCTTGAGGTAAGAAACACATCTAAACTTGGATTTGAGGGTATATAACCTTGAGAACTATGTTATATGAAAGATATTGGGGTGACGTACGCTAGGTGACAGGTGTGTGTACGTGCACCGGTGTGTTCATGGTTTGGGGAGGCCTTTAGGCTATTACCGGGCTTGTTTTGCTATCATACCTTGTTATACCCATGTTTTCCTTACTTGTTTGATTATTTGAACTGTGATTCATGTTAGACATCATGTCTAGGCTAAGTGTTATTTTATTTGAGGCTTGATAGGGTTGTTCTTGCTGTTTCTGAGTTATATGTTGTTACACCCCATATTTCGTATGTGAGAGTACGTCGTAAGTCAATTGATATAAGCTCAAAAATGAGATTATATTTGGAATAATATAAAGTAAGTTAATCATGTTACCTTGGAGGTTACAAATATTTATGATCATGAATAACGAGTACAAAGAGGGTTTGAAATCTTAGAAGCTAAACCAATTGAAGAAAATAAGTTTCGTAGAAAGTCGACAAGTTTGGAATGTTATAACATGTACTTAGGGGTTAGACTAGGGTTCTTAATATGATAAGGAGGTTATTATATGAGTTATTTAAGTCGTATGATAGCTGTGTGCTACTTTTTGAAGTCAAGCAAGTTATGGAACAAAAGTTGGCAAAGGTCATCACAAGTTACATTCATAATGTGCTGAACATTAGGTCAAATATAGCTGCATTTTTCTCCAAATATACTTGGAATTATTGGATGATCTACCTACCAAAATTAAGATCTACGAGTCTAGTTTCTAACGTATTAAACCTTTCATCGATACGATGTAGGAGTAGAGAGATATTCGCATTTTCGTGAGACCGTGCAAGCAGCTCGGTTGGGACCCACTTGAGACCAACGACCTTACATCTTTTAAAAGATGTTTCAGCCTCATTTCGGGTCATTTCTCACCCAAATTTCGTCCAAAATCTCTCCCAAACCCTCTGTAACATATCCCAAGATCCAAGAACCAAACTCAAGAAAAATCAACTCAAATCATCATCAGAGGTGTTAAAGACTACAAGAAAATGCTTCTATGATGCTGTGGTGTGATTGAGGGCTATTGTGAGCTATATTGAGATAGGATTTCGAGTTGTAGCTTCTGTCCAAGGTATGTATAACATATTCTTGATTGTGCCTAAGGTTAATCTTGTGTTGGTTGTGTTGTTTGAGAGAAAATCCATAAGATAGTACTTGAAAGAACATGGGATTTGATTGTCTTTTTGGTTGGACTGTTTTGTGGCTAAATATATGGTTTGTGGTGGCTGGATATTATGAGAGATAATTTAATAATGTTGTGGATGCTGTTGTTAATATTTTCTAGGTGTTAATTAAGTTGATTGAAGAAGAAAAGATAAAAAACAAGTGATTGCCGATAAAAATTAAAGTGCTAGACGTATGTGGCTGTTTTGAAAGGCATTTTGTGGATGTTTTGAACTAGAAACAATATAGTACACATAAGTATGATGCTCTGGAGGTTGTAAACTAATTTTACGGAATAAGAGTTGATTATATTTATATCTTGTTATAAGTAAAATCGAGCTTGCCGCTTAATATGATTGTTAAAATAATCGGAGAAGCTCAAATTGGATTATATTGTTGTTGTTGCTATTGTTGGTTATAGTTGTTGTTGTTAGGCTGTCTATGACCCTTAGTGGTCTTTGGGATGTATTAAAAATAGGGGAGTTTCTGCCCGATTTTTCTTAAGCCATACGACTAGCCAAATACAATGGTACAACATTATATCACTACAAAAAAAACTGGAATTAGCTATGAACGTCGTCACTAATTTGTCGGTAAATCGCCTGTAGATAGCAGAATTTCTTGATAATCTGTCCCTAATCCGTCACTAAATGATATTAGCGACGGATTTTTCTGTTTAGCTACAGAATTTGTTTGTCGCTAAAACCAGATTTTTTGGTATTGTATGTTAACAGCAATATCATTTCACTTGTTGTAGATGTAAGAAGTTGTATTGCGCTTGGTTGAGTAATAAGGAAGAGTTCATACAGGTATATTAATGCTATCCCTTCTTTCTTTTGGCATGATCCATATGATACTACGAAACGAGAAAGCATGCAACTTTCACCAATGATTCTATTCTTAGAAGTACTAGGGTTGCCTATGCTCTTGATTCCCCGTATGTTATACTATCATATCGTTTGTCCATGGGTCTCATGACATTCCAAGAAATTGTATTGACTTAGTTCTTATGCATTGCATTCATTTATACATGTATTTATTGGTATGGCAGGGCCCTGGCCTGAATTTTATGACGTACATGTACTCTTAGAGGCTTATAGACAAATGCCATGATATGAAAGATTGTATAGGCTTGTCGGCCTATGTTCAGTGTACAAGTGATTATTTTGGTCTTATAGTCTCGTATGTCATGTTTATAAGTTTGTATTACATGTTAGGTCGTCCTATGTCGAGTATTCCTTACATTTTATTCTAGTTATATCATGACGGCCCTTCTGGCCCATTTATCCATGATGGTATGATAAGAAAAAATATGTTATGTTGGTACTCGATTGGGAAAAGCATCAGGTGCCAGTCGGGGCCCATCAGTGTGGGTCGTGACAAAACTGGTATCAGAGCAGTTCTGTCCTTGGGAGTCTACAAGTCGTGTCTAGTAGAGTCTTGTTTATGGGTGTGTTGTGCACCATACTTATAAGCAGGAGGCTAAATGGCATTTAGGATTGTCACTCTTTCTTCTTACTCTAGATCGTGTGGTAGAGATCAATGGTAAGAATTCAAACTCCAAATTCTCTTTTATTCGTAATTCAACGATACCTACATGCACAAAGACAATTGGTAAGAGATTGAATGTGGCTGTGGAAGAGTTGAGTTAGAGGAACTCGATTTTGCATCATGCTTATGATGAGTAAATGTGAGGTCTTCAGCAGATTATGTATGTACTAAGACGTGTAAGCTTCTTGATAAGGAGCCCTAAGGCATGAATATATGTCCATCCATATGGTAAAAAGCAATAAGAGAATCAGAAGGTAGATACAAGTTTCAACAAGTAAAAGAAGCAAGGTGAAGAAGGGTAAGAGGCACCCAGTAAGTGAAGAATATCAGTATTTACAATTCAGGTAGGGAAATATAAGCATTCTGAGTTACTTTCAACAGTAACAGAGATATATACAATTGGCCACACCCATCTTAGTTATTCCCTATGGGAGCTAACATATATAGTTTAAGAGAAGAAAGGGAAATCAGGATCCATCATTTAAGAGAAGAATGGAAAATCAGGATCCAGCTGGGGTTAGAGTAACCCAAAATGGTAGATGGAGTGTTATCATTAGCTAACATTTCCAAATGATAGTACAAACATGGTGATAGATCTCCCTATGAGACAATCAAATAGTGCACTCTAGAATAGTATAGTCAGATATGAATACTAAAATGTTCAAAAATTTCAGAAGATAGGCAGTGTGATCCTAGAAGGGATAAATATTACCTTAGTATGACTCCCGCCCCTATTAAAAAAAGGGAGAACGTTAGGAATCCCGAAGAGCCAATGAGATGAAGCAAGGGGAGCTAAAAGTGAAAGAATGTTTTAATTGAAGTTTTCAGAATAAGGCAATGGACAAAAATATTAGCAGGAAAATAAGAAGAGAGTAAATGAAGTGTTATGAGTAAGAAATGATTAATGGGTGATAACGGTAAATCAAAATATAACAGAATGACAGAGTCTATAGTCAAGTGAAGGAAAAGACAAGAGGTGACAAGCCTTGAGACAATAAAAGAGCATAGGCCAAAAGTCATATCGTCATTTCGAGAAAAAAGTTGGTGACTCCAACGTGATTACCAGTAGGAAAAGTTAGACCCTCAGAGTAATAGAAATCAGTATGGGCTAGTGAACAAGATAAACTGAACATGAATTAGGGACTGAAGGATTTGATAATAATTGGCATCATGAGAATTTCACAAATAGCGTTCCGGCGATAATAGAATGGACAATAGAAGAATAACCTTTAAAGGTAATCCAGGAAGACGCTTCCCTAGAGCAAGCACTATGACCAGATAAGCTTAAGGGACTAAGTGTGCTAGTTAGACTAGGTGTCACCCTAGTGCGCAAGAAATTAAATTATACCTAGTACAGAAGGGTTATCGTAAGGAGAGTAAGGGTCATTGATGATATGAAAAGATGCCAAAGATGAAGAGGTAAAACATCTATAGGTAGATCGTCGTAGCACTAAATGTTAGTACTTCCTTAAAGGGGGGAATATGGTGTGATGTGATATTAAGTCTGAGTTAAGTGGTTCAGGTAATTATGGAGTGTTAAAGGAAGAATATGGTAAAAAGGCGAAAGGAGTGAGGTTGCATTTATTTAGATCCTACATATATGTCACGACTCTAGAACATTATACAAGCAAGACACCGGGGAGAGGCAGTAAGAGTTCCCGGCCAGGATATTATTGATAAATAAGTGCGAATGAACACTTGATACATAAGGAGCCAGTGCGAGAGGCAAGTTAAGACAAATGACATAATCCGAGAGAGATTATGCATAATATAGATATGAGAATGGATCAACGAGTAGATAGTAGCTGATTCAGGAAGAGTCTAGTTATGGCTAGACAAAAGGATACAGATAAATCAATATATCGTGCAAGATAAACGTGGTGAACCCCATCACAGGAATTCAGTCTCGCAGATATGAGATCGTAATCCTTGAGAAATTTCAGATAGGATTTGGGGTAGTTAAAGGTATCGTATAAGTGTTACGCAAATAAAAGAGAGTGCCACTAGGAAGACAATCAAAATTTCAGTTCAGAATTAACCCTACGAGCACAAGGGCGCAGAGCTAAATAACTAAGGATAATTAAAGGTGAGTAAGAACATCAAAAAATTTCGTCGGATGTACGATGTAATAAGGTCGCAGCTTTATAGGAGTCAGAGGGTCTCCCTATGCACTACAACGAGAGACTAGCTGAGGAAATAAGGAAGAAGGCTTCAATCTAAGCATAGTAACTTGAAGAAGAAATTATCTTGTAACAACAGTCTCACTATAATATTGTATGCACTCTATAAGAAAGTGGCACCTATCGTGACTAATGAACGGGAAATCAAAGGTGATATTTGATATCATATGAGTTACAGGAAATTTCAATATTTATGGGCAATAAGATAAGCCAAGTATTCATGCAACAAGTGGCAGAACGACTAGGAAAAGTAGTTGCTTACATTTGAAGAAAACTGAGAAGGCATGAAAGGAAATCTATGGTGCTAGCAAGTTAAACGAAGGTTGTGAGTTGTATAAATGGATATGTGTAGGACGCAAGCTAAAGTATGATAGAGTGACAAGGTTTTAGGTAGATAGGAGTAAGGATAAGGAAAGGTGAGTGAGAAGGTGACAAGAATAGGTAATGCCTCGGAATTAAGCCCATCAAAACAAGAGAGTTGATGGTTTCTGTAGGTTATAGAAAGCTCGGTACATCCTGAATGAGTTCAAAGGAGTCTAAGACTAGGAGAAAATAGAAGAGATGAAATGATGCCCTGGTAGTATAATAAAGGTGTAATGGTGATAGATAAGAGGATAAAGTTTAGGCCTTTGATTGAGTAATGATTTAACGAGAAAGGGATTTCATGAATTGCACAGGATTAGAATACCCCCATAAGATGAATCACATTGGGATGCTATGAAATATGATTATTGAAGTATAGTATCGTCCCTAGGTGGACCAGACAAATCACTTCAAATGTTCTCTGATGCAACGTGATTCCTAGTGACAATGTATTACGTAAGAGGTTTCAAGTTATCAGTGGTAGATTATAGATCAACATTGAGGTGAATCAACAATAGATGGATAAAAGCTCCAAAGTATGAGATGAGATTAGGCCGTCATTATTAAGATGAACAGTAATGAGGAAGCATTAAAGGACTTAGATTTATACATATAGGATTAGCAGCGAGAGAGTAACTTGCAGTAGGGTAGCAGACCTTGGTAATAATAAACCGAAGTAAGTGTTATAGTATAGTATAAGCTACCTAGATGTGGTAAATCCATAAGCATAGCCAACCGAGGCTATGAAATAAGATATACCAATAGTCACAAGTTCGGCAAAGTACCGAGCGAAGAACTTCAGTGCACCTATAGATGCCAGAGGGACAGCTTGTCAAGTTCCGTATATATTCGCATGGTGAGGCCTAGAGATTGGCTAAAATCTGGAGGAAGCAGGAAAGAAGAGTCGCATAGGAACACATACAAGGACAAAGTCGTATAGGCTACATGACAGAAGGTAGCAACAGTTACGAGATTGGAAGAATTCCAACAACAAATCATGGTTGGAGAAAGAGGCCTGAAGGGGGGAATGCCCTGGCCTTCGAATTTATTCACAGAGCAGTTGCCTAGATGGCAAGGGCTGTATTAAAGTATTCATCAAAGCTATAGGTTATGAGACTGATAGGCGCATCAACCAACATTCAAGGAAGAATATTCCAAAGTGGGGTATGATGTTACACCCTATGTTTTTATATGTGAGAGTATGTCGTAAGTCAATTGATATAAGCTCAGAAATGAGAATATATTTAGAAGTATATAAAGTAAGTTAATCATGTTACCTTGGAGTTTATAAATATTTAAGATCATGAATAACGAGTACGAAAGAGGGTTGGAAAGCTTAGAAGCTAAACCAATTGAAGAAAATAAGTATGTAGAAAGTCAACAAGTTTGGAATGTTATAACATGTACTTTGGGGTTATACTAGGATTCTTAACATGATAAAGAGGTTATGTTATGAGTTATTTTAGTAGAATGATAGTCGTGTGCTACGTTTTAAAGTCAAGCAAGTTATGGAACAAAACTTGGCAAAGGTCATCACAAGTTACATTCATAATGTGCTGAACATTAGGTCAAATGTAGCTGAGTTTTCTCCAAATATACTTAGAATTATTGGATGATCTACTTACCAAATTGAAGTAGAAAGATATTCGTATTTTTGCGATACTGTGCAAGCAGCTCGGTTGGGACCAACTTGAGATGGCCACCTGACCTTACGTCTTTTAAAAGATGTTTCAGCCTCATTTCGGGTCATTTCTCATCCAAATTTCATCCAAAATATCTCCAAAACCCTCCCTAACATATCCCAAAATCCCAAGAACCAAACTCAAGGGAAATCAACTCAAATCATCATCAAAGGTGTTAAAGACTACAAGAGAATGCTTATATAATATTGTGGTGTGATTGAGGGCTATTGTGAGATGAGATACGGTTTCGAGTTGTAGCTGCTATCCAAGGTATGTATAAAATCTTCTTGATTGTGCCTAAGGTTAATCTTGTGTTGGTTGTGTTTTTTGAGTGAAAACCCATAAGATAACACTTGAAAGAACATGAGATATGGTTGTCTTTTTGGTTGGACTGTTTTGTGGCTAAATATATGGTTTGTGGTGGCTGAAAATTGTGAGAAATAATTAATGTTGTGGCTGCTGTTGTTAAGCTTTTCTAGGTTTTAATTAAGTTGATTGAAGAAGAAAAGATGAAAAATAATTGATTGACGACAAAAATTAAGCTGCTAGACGTATGGGGCTGTTTTGGAAGGCATTTTGTGGATGTTTTGAACTAGAAACAATATAGTACACATAAGTATGATGCTCTGGACGTTGTATACTATTTTTATGGAATAAGAGTTGATTCTATTTATATCTTGTATAAATAAAAACGAGCTTGCCGCTCAAAATGATTGTTAAGATAATCGGAGAAGCTCAAATTGGATTATATTGTTGTTGTTGCTATTGTTGGTTATAGTTGTTGTTGTTGGGCTATTGATGACCCTTAGTGGTCTTTAGGATGTATTAAAAATAGGAGAGTTGCTGCCCGATTTTCCTTAAGCCATACGACTAGCCAAATACGATGGTACAACATTATATGTTAACGGCAATATCATTTCACTTGTTGTAGATGCAAGAAGTTGTGTTGAGCTTGGTTGAGTAATAAGGAAGAGATCATACCGGTATGTTAAGGCTATCCCTTCTTTCCTTTTGGCATGATCCATATGATACAACGAAACGAGCAAGCATGCAACTTCCACAAATGATTCTATTCTTAGAAGTACTAGGGTTGCCTATGTTCTTGATTCCCCGTATGTCCTACTATCGTATCGTCTATCCATGGGTCTCATGACATTTTGAGAGATCGTATTGACTTACTTCATTATGCGTTGCATTCATTTATACATGTACATTGACCCATGACCAGATGACGTTATATACCTGTATATTATATGTATATAGGGTATGGGGAAAGGTTATGGCGTTATATAATCACCACCACCTGATCAGCTAGTATACGTTGATGATTTCACCCACAGAGGCCGAGATGATATGATGTGATGCCCTCAGAAGCTTGAAGATGTTATGTATGCATATACCTATGCACGATATGACATTTATACACATATGCATGACATTATAAATGCTTCATGATTCACAGAGCTATTCAGACTTACAGGTTGAGTTCTTTACTCCATATGTCATTCATGTCTTTTATATACTGCTTTTCATGCCTTACATAATTAGTACTTTATTTGTATTAACGTTCCTTTTTCCTGGGGAAGTCGCGTTTCATGCTCGCAGGTCCTGATAGACCGGTTGACAGTCCTCCCAGTAGGCTATCAACTCAGCGGAAGGAGTTGGTACACTCCACTTGCTCCGGAGTTACTTATTTGGTCAGTATGCTTTGGACATGAATTTATTGGTATGGCAGGGCCTTGTCTCGGCCTTTATGACGTTTATGTACTCTTAGAGGCTTGTAGACAGATGTCATGTATATGAAAGATTGTATGGCCTTGTCGGCCTATGATTAGTGTACGAGTGATCATTTTGGTCTTATAGGCACGTATGTCACATGTATAAGTTTGTATTACTTGTTGGGTCATCCTATGTCGAGTATTCCTTATGTTTTATTCTAGTTATATCATGACGGCCCTTCTGGCCCATTTATCCATTATGGTATGATAAAAAAATACGTTACGTTGGCACTCGGTTGGGTAAGGCATCGGGTGCCTGTTGCAGCCCATCGGTTTGGGTTGTGACATATGCCTTATTTATACATATCCGTGTATGATATCTCTATATCAATACTTCTTATTTACTTTTTTACATATTGTTGATGCCTCTTATATTAACACTATTAAGCTGAGTACTGTGACATGTGTTATCTGAGACTTGAACGGTAAATGACTCTATTTGGGCCAAAGCACCAATTGGGTACTGATTTTGAGGTGACGCATACGTTAGGCCCATATTGGTCTAAATGTTATTGTTTTGGGGCGACGCGTGCCACAAGCTTCACTATTGGGCTAAATAATTATGATTAGCGCTTGAGCGGGATCTGCCCCTCCGGAGTCTGACATGCCAGCAGTGGGTGCAGGCACAATGTTTATATACGTGCTTGAAGATCGGCAGATATGCCATGCACCCCTATAGTGCGAAGTGTGAATATGTTGATGGATCCCCTATGGCATTGTTAACTTGACATGTATACTTGACATGTAGGCATAGAGACGTACTTTCCTCATGCTAGCTGGTAACTAAAATATTTTATCTGTTTTGACTTAACTGTTGTACTTGAAACCATGCCTAAATTCCTTTATTTGAACGAGTTGAACATAATATCATCGAGCTACCTGTTTCTACTGTTTTTCCTTTATATCCCAAACTATTACTAGTTATTGATATTGGCATCAAATTATTATTTCTGAGCTTGTTAGTGCCTTTAGCCTAAGGTTAATGTTGTTACTTATTGAGTACGTGGGGTCGGTTGTACTCATACTATACTATGTACTTCATGTGCAGATCCAGGTACATCCAGCCGAGGCGATTTCCACTGAGTATCTATTATCTTTTGGGAGACAACAAGGTAGCTATTATGTCTTCCGCAGTCCTTGATCAATCTTTACTGTTTTATTGTTCAAACGGTTGTATTAGAGGATTTTTCTTGTATCTTGTTATAGTGATTGTGTACTCGTTTACACTAAATTTTTGGAATGGTTTTAGCAGTACTGTAGTTATATTTCTCAGATTTTTCATGATATTTTTTGGTTGTTGAGTTATTAAACCATATTATTCGATTTTCATAATTATTATGTGATTGTTGGCTTACCTAGCGAGTTGGGTTAGGTGCCATCACGACTAGTGGATTTAGGGTCATGACAAGTTGGTATCAGAGCACTACGTTGCTTAGGTCTCACGACTCACGAGCAAGTTTAGTAGAGTCTTATGGATTGGTACAGAGACGTCTATACTTATCTTTGAGAGGCTACCGAACTATTAGGAAACTTCACTTTCTTGTATTCTTATTATGCCAATTTTTTATTTCTGAAGTTTGAACCTTGACTCTTCTATTCTCTCACAGATGGTGAGGACACGTGCGACTGGATTAGGCGGACGGCCACCAGTACCACCAGTTAGGGCCGTGGCAGAGGCCAAGGTGTGGCTCGTACTACAGCCAGAGCAGCACCTGTGGAGCCACCAGTTGCTCTAGCTGAGGAGCATGTACCAGATGCTGTTGAGCCGGTGGAACCAGCTCAGGCACCAACAGTGTCCCTTGTTATTCCTATCCTTCAGGAGGCCTTGGCCCAGATTTTGACTATGTGCACAAGCCTGGATTAGGAGGTTTCGATTCCAGTTGTACCAGCCACTTCACAGGCTGGGGGAGGTGCCCAGACTCCCACCGCCCATACTCTAGAGCATCTAGCTCCAGGCCATCGGACACCGAGGGTACTACTAGTTCAGCCGTCTACTGCTGCTCAGGCCGAGGTTGGTCTACTTATGAGTGATGAGGAGCAGAAAATATTGGAGCGGTTCGGGAGGCTTAAGCCTCCAGAGTTTAGCGGGGAGGAGTTAGAGGATGCTCAGGATTTTCATGGCCGGTGTCAGCAGATTCGTCGCACAACAGGTATTTTAGAGACCAGTAGGGTTGCATTTACTAGTTTTTAGCTGACTGGGGCAACCTACAGATGGTGGCATACTTATGAGTTGAGTAGGTCAGTTGGCACAGTGCCACTTACATGGCATGAGTTCTCATTTCTCTTCTTAGAGAATTTTGTCCCACGGTCTCGCAGAGAGGAGCTGCATAGAGATTTCGAGCAGCTACGCCAGAGGGATATAATTGTGACTTAGTTTGAGATGAGATTCGTGGATTTGGGTTGTCATGCTATATGGTTGATTCCCACTGAGAGAGAGAGAGAGGATCAGAAGGTTCATTGATGGCCTCAACTTTGGTTTATGTTACAATCTGGCTTGGGAGGCCAAGACGGATATTAGGTTTGACTAGGTGGTCGAGATTGTCAAGCGCTTGGAGTCGGTTCACAGGCTTGAGCACGATAAGCGGGAGGGAAAGAGGCCCTGTATTTCAGGTGGTTTCAATGGTACCTCATCTGGAGGTCAGTCACATCACAGCAACGGTCGTTCTTTCAAGCCCGCTCAAATGGCTAGTCCGGTTCATCAGGGTGTATTAGCTAGTCATGGTTCATACAGTATTCGTCCGAGTCATTCATCTTTCAATGCACTTCCAGATCAGTGCTCGTACTGTGCTCTGTTAATACCGGGTTCTTCCAGTTGTTATTTTAGTTCTCGGGGTCCGATGCAGGCCCCACCATCATTTCCGACTCGAGGTTGTTATGATTGTGGAGAGTTGGGGCATGTGAGGAATATTATCCCCATCGTTATAGAGGTCCAGTGCAGCAGGGAGGGGAGTTGCTACACCACCCGCTCATCCAGCTCGGGGTGGAGGTCGTACGGGTCGAGGTAGCCCAGAGGGGAGGGGGGAGGTCAGACAAGTAGTGGTCAGGATCGATACTATGCTTTTCCTGCCAGGCCCATAGGCAGTTTCTTCAGACGCAGTGATCACATGTATTGTTTTAATATACCACATGGATGCTTCAGTATTATTTGATCCGTGTTCCACGTATTCATATGTGTCATCGTACTTTGCTCGTTATTTGGATATGCCCCGTCATTCTTTAGTTACGCTTATTAATGTATCTACGCTAGGGGAAAATTGTGGATTGTGTATATCGATCGTGTGTGGTGACCATTGGAGGATTTGAGACGAGAGTCGATCTCTTATTACTTAGCATGGTTGATTTTAACGTGATTCTAGGCATGGACTAGTTGTTGCCATATCACGCTATCCTCGATTGTCATGCTAAGACCATGACATTGGCGATGCTGGGGCTATTGAGATTGGAGTGGAAGGCTCCATGGATTATATTCCTAGCAGAGTAATTTCACATTTAAAGGATCAACGGATGGTTGAGAAGGGATGTTTGGCATATTTGGCCTTCGTGAGGGATGTAAGTGCTGATACTCCTACCGTTGAGTCAGCTCTAGTAGTGAGAGACTTTCCAGATGTATTTCCAGCAGACCTGCCAGGCATGCCACCTGACAGAGCTATTGATTTTTGTATTGATCTGGTGTTAGGCACCTAGCCTATATCTATCCCACTATATCACATGGCACCAGCAGAATTAAAAGAGTTAAAGGAGCAGTTGCAGGAATTACATGATACGGGCTTCATCGAGCTTAGTGTGTCACCTTGGGGTGTACCAATTCTATTTGTGAAGAAGAAGCATGGTACTATGACAATGTGCATTGATTACAGACAATTGAACAAATTTACTATCAAGAACGAGTATCCACTACCGCGCATTTATGACTTGTTTGACCACGACAATTGAACAAAGTTACTCGAAGATCGATTTTAGGTCAGGGTATCATCAATTGAAGATTCGGGATTGTAATATTCTGAAGACGGATTTCCGGACCCGTTATGGTTACTACGAGTTTCTAGTGATGTCTTTCGGGCTAACCAATGCCTCAAATAGACTTTATCTACTTGATGAATAGTGTATTTTAGCTGTATCTTGATTCATTCGCCATCGTGTTCATTGACAACATATTGGTGTACTCTGGCAACCAGGAGGATCATGAGCAGCATTTAAGGATTGTACTCCAGACTTTGAGAGAGAAGAAGCTATATGCTAAATTCTCCAAGTGTGAGTTTTAGCTTGATTCAGTTACGTTCTTGGGCCACGTGGTGTCTAGTGAGGGGATCAAGGTGGATCCGAAGAAGATTGAGACAGTTTAGAGTTGGCCTAGACATTTTTCAACTACTGAGAGTCGGAGCTTCTTGGGTTAGGAAGATTATTACCACCGCTTTGTAAAGGGTTTCTCGTCCATTGTTGCACCTTTGATTAGATAAACCGAGAATGATGCTCCTTTCACATGGTCTGGGGAGTGTGAGGAGAGATTTCAGAAGCTCAAGACTGCATTAACTACAACCTTAGTGTTGGTGTTGCCTACGGGTTCGAGATCTTACACCATGTATTGTCATGCGTCGCATATTGGGCTTGGCGCAGTGTTGATGTAGGACGGTAGGGTGATTGCTTACGCGTCTTGGCAAACGAAGGTTCATGAAAAGAATTACCTTGTGCATGACTTAGAATTTCCAGCTATTGTTCACGCATTAAAGATTTGGAGGCACTATTTATACGGTGTTCATTGTGAGGTCTATACTGACCATCGGAGTCTTCAACACCTATTCAAGCAAAAAGATCTTAATTTTCAGCAACAGAGATGGTTAGATTTGTTAAAAGACTATGGTATCACTATATTATATCATCCGGGCAAGGCCAATATAATGGTCGATGCTTTGAGTAGGAAGGCTGAGAGTATGGGCAGTTTGACATATTTACCAGTAGCAGAGAGGCTACTAGCCATGGATGTTCAGGCTTTGGCCAACCAGTTTGTGAGATTGGATGTTTCGGAGCCTAGCAAGGTTCTTGCTTGCGTTGTGGCTTAATCATTGTTGTTGGAGCGTATCAAGGCTCACCGCTTTGATGATCCTCACTTAATGGTGTTGAGGGACACGGATCAGCGGGGAGGTGCTAAGGAGGTTGTGAGTGGTGATGATGGTTTTATGCGGCTTAAAGGACCGATTTGTGTTCCAAATACTGACGGGTTGAGAGATTTGATCCTTGAGGAGGCACACATCTCGCACTATTCCATTCACGCTGGTATCACGAAGATGCACCGTGACTTGAAACAACACTATTGGTGGCGGAGAATGAAGAAAGATATCATTGCTTATCTCTCTCGGTGTTTGAATTGTCAACAGGTGAAGTATGACCATAAAAAATCGGGAGAATTAATTTAGAGATCGAAGATATCATAGTGGAAATGGGAGTGCATCAATATGGAATTTATGGTAGGCTTACCACGACCCTTGAAGAAATTTGATGCAGTCTAGGTTATTGTGGACCGGTTGACTAAGTCCACGCACTTTATTCTAGTGATGACTACATATTCTTCAGAGCGGTTGGCTCAGATATACATCCGAGAGATTATCTGCTTGCATGGTGTGCCCATCTCCATCATTTCTGACCAAGGTAAACCCATAAACGGATACAAATTTTCTATCAATAATTAAACATACCAAATCCTTAAGTAATGAAGCTCGATTTAACATAATATCTAATCAAGTTTTAATTATTAATACAAGAAATTAATTTAACAAGTTGAGTTCAAATAGTGGAAGTATTGCATAATAAAGTCCTATTTCTACCCGGACATAACATGATTTTTAGCTACGTACGGACTCTCGTCACCTCGTGCGTACGTAGCACCCACAATTAGTAGCAAATAACAATTTAAACACCTATGGGATTAATTCCCTCTTACAAGGTTAGGTAAGAGACTTACCTCGTCTTCAAATCCACTTCCCGATCCACAAATCACGCTAAAAGCCTCAAGTCGGTGTCGAGCAATCCGAAACTAGCCAAAGGTTCTACAAACTAATCAATATTTGCTCAAAATTTCATAATTTAACTATTAGAGTAATTACCAACCCAATTTGGAAGGTTTCTAAAATTCACCCTTTGGGCCCACGTGGCCGGATTTCAATTTTTTTTATAAATAAATATTACCCATAACCTCACAAATACAAAATATATACTTTCTACTCAATTCCATAATCATTTTCATGGCCTAATCCCATTTTTATCAAAACCTAGATTTTTAAACAAACCCCTAAAATTCCCACAATTTATATACCAAAATCTACCCATAATCAATGTATTAAACTCACATTGAGTAGGAATTACTTATCTTATGATGTTAGATGAAAATTCCCCCTCCAAGGGCTCTGAAATCGCAAGGGAAATAAAATGAGAGAAAATGGCCTAAGTCCCGTTTTTAATTAAGACACTGCCCAGTGAATCCTTCTTCGCAATCGCGACACTAGCCTCACGATCGTGAAGGCAAAGCGGCAAAGGCGCTAAAAATTGAACATCGCGAACGCGATGAATGCCTCGTGAACATGAAGGCTTGCCTGGCCTACCCTATGCAAACACAAGGGGCTCTTCGCGAACGCGAAGACTAATAGCCCGCCCCTTCCCCAGCTCGCCTTACCCTACGCGAACGCGGATCATATCGCGTGAACGTGAAGACCAGTGGCCCAGAGCTTCGCAATCGCGAGCTCCTTTACACGAACGCATAGAATAAATTTTCCCAACCCAATTTCCTTCATCCTGAACGCGAGTCCTTCTCCGTGTTCGCGAAGTAGGAAACCAAAACAACATATAACAAAATTTTGAACTCAACTCCGGGTGGTCCGAAACTCACCAGAGTCACCCGGGACTCCGTCTAACTGCACCAACAAGTCTATAAACATAATACAGACACGCTCGAACCCTCAGAACACGTAAAACAATATTGAAACTAAGAATCGCACCCCAAAACCAAATTGATTAACTTATGAACTTCAAACTTCTTCAACTAGTTCCGAACGCGTCGAATCACACTTAGACAACTCGGAATGACGCCAAATTTAGCGTACAAGTCGTAAATCACCGAACAGACCTATTCCCAGGCTCGAAATTCCAAATAGACCTCGATAACACCAAATTCCACTTCAAACCAAAATTAAAGAACTAAAAAATATCTTCGATGTCCCAACTTTCAACATTAAGCGCTGAAACGCTCCCGGATCACCCCGAAACCCGATTCGAACACACATTGTCGCCATGCCCCTTTTTTCTCGCGAAATCGAGTTTATGACATTTGGGCGGAAAACTCATTTCCTTTTGGAAATTGTTTTTTCAATTGAAGAGTCGCCACCTAATGATTTAGTGCATTAGGACACTAAGAAGAAATTTGATTTAGAAAACCAGAGATTGGGTAAGGGCTTGAAATTATCTCGAGGGGAAGGTGTTAGACACCCCTCAAGATCTACTAGTGTGGTTCCCGGCCATGCTATAATTGTGACGTTAGGTGCAAATGATAAGTAAACAAGTAAGAATCACAAATACAGGGTAGCTTTCACGTAATGGTTGCAAGCAATTAAAATAAAAGAAGTTAAAGAGGTTGAAGTTTGGGAAGAGAATAGTTTTGAAATTCTGAAAATAAACAAGTAAAGGGGAAGGGGTTTGCACATAATTTCTGCGAGCAATTAAATTAAAGAAGCGGAAGTTTTGGGAAGAAAGTAAGTTTTTAAGTTCTAAAAATAAACAAGTAAAGGGAAGGGGGTCCTAAGTTTATAAATAATATGGATAACCCCAAGCAACACCCGGTAACCATTTATACACGTGGTGTTATCGCGTGGTCATCATATCAATATCTACCCTTTCTCACCCCGTTAAGGTATTAAATGAGGAATGGTCTCGTTTTCCTATTGCATGCTACTACCCGTCCCAAATCCTATCAGCCCCGAAGGCATTTGGGACTACTAGTCCTAAAGTGAAGGTAGATTTGGCTTTGTGGTTTAAAAGGATAAAATTCTAAGGCGACAATCAAAACATGTAGAGCAGATATGCGGAAACACATAACAATTAAAGGCTCAAACAGGCATCCTCAACTTAAAGAAAGATCGTTTAGCATGTCTTGCACGTACTAGTTATGGTCTTAATTAAACTTAAAGGAAGCGGGAGGCAGACTAATTTATTACATGTTTTAGATGAGAAACCCGAATCAGACCTGCCTGCTGGTTGGAATTTAACAAAGTCTGATTCCTATTAACTAATTCACCTTATGGCTTGCCTAGGCAAAACCTATAGGCATGATATCTAACAATGCGGGAGCTACTAGTTTTTTTAAAAAAAGAAGACTTGTTGATTATACAAAGCATAAGCTCCGTAGATATTAAGCCATGCTATTTACTGATTTTTAGACTTAGGCAAAATAGGCGATTCAGATTTAGTTGATAGCTCCTATAGGCATGGTGTCTAGAATGTCGTTTGTTATTCAAACCTATAAATATGTTTGCCTAGTGATAGATGCATGTGCAGAATTCGGGCAGTCCTATAGCCATGTTATCTATGTGGTATGCAGAAATACGGAAACCTACAGACATGGTTTCTATATGTAATGCAGGAAGCTATAGACATGGTTTCTATATGAGAATGTAGAACCTATAAACAGGATTTCTATATGAAATGCAGAACCTATAAACATGTTTTCTAGATAATACAAAAGTGCAGAAACTTATATTCTATATGAAAATGCAGAACTTATGAACATGGTTTCTATATGAAATATGTAACCTATAAACATGATTTCTACATGAAACATGCAGAACTGAAAACAGGACATGATTGCTGAAACGTATTAAATTCCTATGAACATGATATCTACCTCTTTCATGCATGATGTACCCTCCCCTTTTCACTAAAAACCCCAATAGTTATTACAAGATTATTACAACCTAGAATTGAATAAGAAAAAGAAGTAAAATTACATCAGAAAAACTAAAATTTCCAACCAAGGAGAGCCTGATTCAGTCTTCTGTCTAAGGCATGAAGTAAACCAACTCCAAGGATCGAATTCCCAAAGTCTTTCTCATTTTGGGTGTGTCAGAGTTCCCAAGAGCCTCATGAACTCCGGGCAGTGCTTACACCCAAATTCATTACAGAATTGAATTATAGTGCAGTGTGGAAGGGCCATCCCTCAAATGTCCAAGATCATAGGGAACTCAAGGTCCCAAAGCAAGGCTCATAGGAGGGGGGCAGAACTTAGAAACTAGGAGAGATTGTGAGTGCAATAGAGGGGATTCTGGGGAAAGACAAAACAGGCTGGTGGTCATACCCAGCAGTTGGAAGTGCTGGGACACCCCAACCAGCCTATTAGCCACATTGTTTGGGAGTTAGGATCCCTTACAGGATCAAGTTCAGACATGAGCAACAATTTGGATGTTGCCATGTTCTGAACTTAAACTCAAAACACATAGAGGGGAATAGGGGTACAGGGATTCACCGTAGGAACATGTTCAAAGAAATTGACATCGCTGATTAACATTAAACATATGCAGTAATGCAAACAGAGGTGTAGGGATTCACAGTAGAAACATATGCAAAGGAATTGGCATGCTAATTAACATTAAACATAGGTAGTAAAACAGGCATGGATGTAGAAACTGTAAAATAAACACATTGGGATGAGGCTAAAAACCAAACTAGGAACATACTAGTTTTAGATAAGCAAGAAAAGAAAGCAGTAGTCTTGTAAAGCCAGAGTGCAAGCAAGCAGTCAGAACACTATAATTTTAGAAGGGCACTATGAGTAGTGCAAAAGTATTGGATTGAGAATGTGTGATTGAAAGTTGGTCGTATTAACCGTGTCTGATGTGTTAAAGAAGGTTATGTATTTATAGTATAGAAAGCAAGCAGAAATAGGTAGGAGAATAATTTAAAAAAATCAATTACGAAAGGTTTCCCTTTGATTAAGTGATTCTGATTTCAAACGGGTAAAATAATTAAGGCAAGAAGTTGATCAAACACTTTTTCAAAGCAGTACAAGAAGGGTAAATACATAGAGATTTATTCAAGGAAAAGGTTTGATAGCACACGGTTTGTGCAAAATAAGGAAAGACAATCAATCAACATCCAGTAAAATCAGCAATTGAAGATTTCATGTGAATAAACCAAGTCAGGAAGATGGAAAAATCTTGACTTAAGGAAAATCAGTACTAATTAGTCAAGCCTAAAGAAAAGGATTCTGAATCAAACATAAGTTGGAAAACCTTTTTCATAAGAGAGAATTCATCACATATAAAAACATACAGCCATGCTTAAACACGAAGAACTATTATGCTAACCAGTAGAAGAGTCTAGCATAGAAAAACTCAGAGTCACAAACAAAGAAGTTCAAGCTCAGTTCATAGACTCCGAATGAGTCTAAGAGAGTCCAGGGTTCCAAAATAGAACCCTAGTCCAAACACAAGATCAAAACTCGTCAAAACCCCCAAATTCTAGGGTTTCTACTTAGAATCAGATACAGAGACGAGGAGACAAATAACAAACAGATACAATAGCGAGTTTGAAAGAACAAAGTGAAGAGACTAATTCGGAACATAGTGGGGGGTAGAAAGAACATGTTAAGAAAACCTGGGATTTAAACAAGTACAGAAGAAAGAAGAGATAGTATAACACTGAAGAAAACAGTAGGCGAAACATGTTTAAAGAGAACTCAATCAAAGTCCAGTAAAAGGCAGGCAAGGAACTTAAGAACTCAGTAGGAGACACATGCAGTAGGAGAACACAAAATTACCAGAAAAGTATATCCACAAGACATATAGGAAAAACACAGTAGGATGAACATGTAAGCATGGTGTAGAAACATAATAGAAAGACAAGGAACAGAAGAACAAAAGCATAAGAAAACACCAAAAACGAATGCGTGACAAATATACACAAAGAAAAAGGAAAAGAACAGTCGAAGAAAAACATTTTGAGTTTTCAGAAACCCTAAGTCGGAGAGAAGTAATTTTTGAAAGAAAAACTGGGGAAAACGTTTTAAAACTCAAGTAGAGCACAGATATAGAACCAATCTAGGAAAACAAATAGGGAAAACCTCGGATAGCTAGGGTTTCAGAGGAACCCTAAAGCGAGAAAGGCTTGGAAAAGGTCCGATCTAAGTCGGGTGAGTTAGAACCAGGCTCGAAATGTTGTGGGTACGCCGGAACAAAGTCGGAGAGGCCATAGAACCTTGCATCGGAGAAAATATGAACGGACACCATCGAGGTCAGACCTCGATACTTCGAACACCCAGCGTTCAAGAGCAGAGATAGATGGGTATAGGCCATCCATGTCCTGAGAAGCCATAGATTCCGGTGAGTTTGCGGTTGAAAATGGTAGAAGGCGATTAGGGTTTCAAGAACATTCGAGAGAGTTTGAGAGACAAAGGGGTTTCAAGGCGGCGTCTCTGAGTGAAATGAGTTAGGGTTCGGGGTGTGGGTGAATTAAAATGGTAAGAAATGATTGTGGCCGTTGATCA
The DNA here is from genome assembly GCF_001879085.1 of Nicotiana attenuata. NCBI lineage: Eukaryota > Viridiplantae > Streptophyta > Magnoliopsida > Solanales > Solanaceae > Nicotiana > Nicotiana attenuata. The sequence goes on along the minus strand of NW_017670571.1, from coordinate 385,332 downwards.
AAATGATCAACGGCCTGGATCAAAAGCAATGGCCGGACGGGTTAGATTAGTTGGGTCAGGGGCGGGTTAAATTAAAATTGGGCTGGTCCGTTTGGGGTTTGAAATTGGGTCAATTAGGGGAAGTCAATGTGGCTATTATCGAAATAAAAATGGGCCAGACTTTAAATAGCCAGTTTTTCCCTTTCTATTTTATAGAAATAGTTAAAATGATTTTGAAAGAAAATTAAAAGTACTGGATCAATTAACAATATATAAATATTAATTTAAAAATATTGGAATTAATTTCATAATTATAAAATGTTATTAATTCTCAAAATAGGCTAAAATTGCAATTATATGCAATTTGGCTATTAAAATACCAAATAAATTTATAAAAAATGTATAAAAATTACCCTAGCTATATTTTGGTATAACTATGAGAATAAAATAAGTTATTCACCAAGATGATAATTTTGGGAATAATTATTGGTTTTATACTGCTAAAATGGACAATAAATTAATTTAAAAATCTTTTAAAAATTGGGAAAAATACTAAAATACCTAGGCCTATTTATATACGCATATATATAGTATTTGAAAGTATTTTGCATATAAAAATAGACGGAAAAAAATTGGGTATCCACAGCTGCCCCTCTTTACCCGAAAAGGATGGAAGAGTTGTCGGGTAAAGATATGATGGCCAATTTTGACCGAACGGAATGGTTTGAAGTGATTGACCGCGCTCTGGTTCCTGAGCTGCCTACAGATCCCTGGTCTTACAGTAATCAGGCCGTATGTAGTTTAGGATCCATCGGCGGAATATGCCGATCGAGATCTTTCAAGAACGGGCGCGATATTCAGGTTTGGGATGGATGGTTAAGGTCTAATAGTGCTGCGGGAACTGGAGCGAGATCGCTCCTGCTGAGATGGCCGTTGCTAGCCGGTTTACCTACAAATAAGCAATACGTGCATATATTGTGCATAAATTTAAACGTGATGCAATTTCCCGTCGGACCATGAACGTTGTCTTTGGACGGTTAGGATGACGTCCTCGGACCATGATGTCCTGGGCCATGAAGCATAAAGGATTATGATGCTCTCGGGCTATAAGAATGATGCCTCTGAGCGATGATGCATTTGAATAATGACATGCAAAAGATAAAAGGGATCCTCAGGCCATGGCATGGCGTTCTCAGGCTATGCGAATGGTGCCTCCGAACAATGACGCCTTTGGACAATTTGGCGGTCTTTCAGCCCATGAAATGTAATAGGTGGCGATCTTTCAGCCCATGAAAACGTAAATAAAGTGGCGATATTTCAGCCGATGCAAGACATAAGTAAAGGTGGCGCTATTTCATCCATGCAAAACGTAAAATAAAGGTGGCGATCTTTCAGCCATGCAAGATTTAAATAAAGGTGGCGCTATTTTAGCCATGCAAAATGTAAAATAAAGGTGGCGATCTTTCATCCATGCAAAATGTAAGTAAAGGTGGCGATCTTTCAGCCATGCAAAATGTAAAATAAAGGTGGCGATCTTTCAGCCATGCAAGATGGAGACAGAGCTTAGTCTCGGAAGGCAGAATAGTAGCCTTACGCAATGCAGGAAATGCAGATGGAGGTAGAGCTTAACCTCAGAAGGCAGAATAGTAGCCTTATGCAATGCGGGAAATGCAGATGGAGACAGAGCTTAGTCTCGGAAGGCAGAATAGTAGCCTTATGCAATGCGGGAAATGCAGATGGAGACAGAGCTTAGTCTTGGAAGGCAGAATAGTAGCCTTATGCAATACAAGAAATGCAGATGGAGGTAGAGCTTAACCTCGGAAGGCAGCTGTTCAGGAATAGTAGCCTTATGCAATCATGCTGTTCAGGAATACAACTCTCAGAACCGTCACACCTATTCGCATTTGCTATCCGCACACAATATCCCCAGCAGCCGCAATATCACAATCAGCTACCAGCTACCAGCTAAGAATTTTTATTACTATTCGCTTTTTATCTCCTTCCAAGCTTAACCTAGTAATAAAAATTCTTAGCTGATAGCTGGTAGCTGATTGTGATATTGCGGCTGCCGGTGATATTGTGTGCGGATAGCAAATGCGAATAGGTGTGACGGTTCTGAGAGTTGTATTCCTGAACAACATGATTGCATAATATATTCGGTGGTTTTTTGACTTGGGTGCCTGCACCCAAAGAAAAATCGTGAGTTTTGTAAAAGGGAAAGGTTAGTTTGTGTCCTCGCTGACTTTGCTTGACCTGCTCGGCTCTGATCTGATGACACGGTATGTATCATAGGGGTAGCGTTGCTGAACAAAGCGATTTCGATAGTAAATATGCATGAGTTTGTTAAAGGATATGAAGTAAGTATATATGAAATAGTTTTTTAGATGAACCAACGACTGTGACGTGGTTCAGGACATTGCAACCTCTCTCGCTTCGGAATTTTGAGGGTCCTCCTCAAAATTCTGCCCCAGTTTACTGGGCTGCTGCTTCTGACGGTTGCTTGCGATGATCGGCTGAAGTTACTTCGGAATTTTGAGGGTCCTCCTCAAAATTCTGCCCCAGTTTCCAATTGTAGGGGGAAATGAAAATTGAATTATGACCGAACCCATAAGGCTGCCTACGTAGAATCAGGTCAACGTAGTTCAAATTACACAAGGAAATCATAAATGGTTACACATAGTATCGCTTCACTGCATCTGAATTTATCGGTTTTGGCCAAACTTCTCCATCCATTTCTGCAAGTATAAGGGCTCCTCCTGTCAGAACCCGATGAACCATGTATGGACCCTACCAATTGGGAGAGAATTTCCCTTTGACTTCATCTTGATGCGGGAAAATTTTCTTTAACACCAGCTGCCCCGGTGTAAACCATCTTGGTTTGACTCTCTTGTTGAAGGCGCGGGACATTCTGTTCTGATAAAGCTGACCATAACAAACTGCATTCATTCTTTTCCCATCTATAAGAGCTAACTGCTCGTAACGACTCTTCACCCATTCTACATCGTTGAGTTCCGCTTTATGCATGATCCTTAGGGAGGGAATCTCTACCTCGGCGGGAATGACCGCTTCTGTATCGTAAACCAGCATGTAAGGAGTTGCCCCGGTTGATGCGCGGACTGTGGTGCGGTACCCCAATAAAGCAAATGATAACTTCTCATGCCATTGTTTATGCTTTTCTACCATCTTCCTTAGTATCTTCTTGATGTTCTTGTTGGCGGCTTCTACAGCGCCATTTATCTGAGGCCTGTAAGCTGTGGAATTCTTGTTTTTGATCTTGAAGGTTTCACACATAGCTTTCATCAAATCACTGTTGAGGTTGGAGCCATTGTCAGTAATGATTGATTCTGGAATCCCGAATCGACAAACGATACGGTCACGGACGAAGTCTGCCACGACTTTCTTAGTCACTGCTCTGTAAGATGTTGCTTCAACCCATTTGGTGAAATAATCAATTGCTACTAGGATAAACTTGTGCCCGTTTGATGCGGCAGATTTGATTGGTCCGATAACATCCATTCCCCATGCGGCGAACGGCCAGGGCGAGCTTGTTGCATTAAGCTTATTTGGAGGCACTTTTATCATGTCGGCATGTATCTGACAGCGGTGGCACTTTCGGACATACTGGATGCAGTCCGTCTCCATAGTCATCCAGAAATAACCTGCCCGGAGTATCTTCTTGGCTAAGACAAAACTGTTCATATGTGGACCACAGGTCCCGGCATGAATTTCCTCTAGCAGTTTAGATGCTTCCTTCGCGTCGACACACCTTAGTAATCCCAAATCTGGAGTCCTCCTATACAGGACTCCTCCGCTGTGAAAGAAATTATTGGACAATCTTCGAAGCGTGCGCTCCTGAGTAGTATTTGCAAGCTCTGGGTATTCTCTTTTTGCCAAATATTCCTTGATGTCATGAAACCAAGGCTTTCCGTCTGCTTCTTCTTCGATATGAGCACAGTAAGTTGGCTGATTGTAGATCTTCACGGGAATAGGATCGATGAAATTCTTATCCGGGTGTTGTGTCATAGAGGCCAGGGTAGCCAATGCATCGGCGAACTCATTCTGGATTCTGGGAACATGTTGGAATTCCGTCTTTGTGAACCTCTTTCTCAACTCCTGTACATGATTCAGGTAAGGGAGTATCTTGGAATTCTTGGTCGCCCATTCTTCTCGGACCTGATGTATAAGCAAGTCTAAATCTCCGATTACTAGCAACTCTTGGATGTTCATGTCAATGGCCATCTTGAGCCCTAAGATGCAGGCTTCGTACTCGGCCATATTGTTGGTGCACGGGAATCTGAGTTTGGCAGATACCGGATAATGCTGGCCAGTTTCTGATACTAGGACTGCTCCTATGCCAACTCCTTTGAAATTTGCTGCTCCATCGAAAAACATCCTCCAACCATCATAGGATTCTGCAATGTCTTCTCCTACAAATGATACCTCCTCATCAGGAAAATACGTCTTCAAGGGTTCGTATTCTCCGCCCACAGGATTTTCCGCAAGGTGATCTGCTAGTGCTTGTCCCTTGATTGCCTTCTGAGTCACGTAGACAATGTCAAATTCACACAACAGGATTTGCCACTTGGCTAGCTTGCCAGTGCGCATGGGCTTCTGGAAGATGTACTTCAAAGGATCCATCCTCGATATGAGATACGTAGTATAAGCACAGAAATAGTGCCTCAGCTTCTGAGCCACCCAAGTCAGAGCACAACAGGTGCGTTCCAACAGAGAATTTCGGGCCTCATATGGGGTGAACTTCTTACTGAGATAATAGATGGCCTGCTCCTTCCTCCCCATTTCATCATGCTACCCCAGAACACATCTGAATGCTCCATCCAATACTGCAAGGTAGAGTAATAGGGGTCTACCTGGCTCGGGCGGGACCAAAACTGGCAGCGTTGACAAGTACTCCTTGATTCTGTCGAAGGCCTTTTGGCAATCATCAGTCCATTTGGTAGCGGCGTCCTTCTTCAACATCTGAAAGATTGGCTCACAGATAACAGTAGATTGTGCTATGAACCGGCTGATGTTGTTAAGTCTCCCCAAGAAACTCATTACTTCTTTCTTGTTCTTTGGCGGTGGCAATTCTTGAATAGCTTTGACCTTTGATGGATCCAGTTCTATCCCTCGGCGACTCACAATGAACCCAAGCAATTTTCCAGCTGGAACCCCGAATGCACATTTCGCGGGATTCAGCTTCAAGTTGTACCTTCTCAGTATATTGAAGAATTTCCTCAAATATTCCATGTGATCAGCAGCTTTCTTGGACTTGATGATGACGTCGTCTACATACACTTCGATCTCCTTGTGTATCATGTCATGAAAAATGGTGGTCATGGCCCTCATGTAGGTGGCCCCTGCATTCTTTAACCCAAACGGCATCATCTTGTAGCAATACATCCCCCACGGCGTGATGAAAGCTGTTTTCTCAACATCTTCTTCATCCATCCATATCTGATGGTACCTAGCAAAATAATTAACAAATGACTGCAGCTCATGCTTGGTGCAGTTGTCAATCAAGATGTGTATATTCGGCAAGGGGAAGTCGTCTTTTGGACTGGCCCGGTTGAGATCCCGGTAGTCGACACAGATTCTAACCTTCCCATCCTTCTTTGGTACCGGCACAATGTTGGCTAACCATGTTGGATACTCTACTACCCTGAGAACCTTAGCTTTGACCTGCTTAGTGACCTCTTCCTTGATTTTCAAACTCATATCTGGCTTGAATTTTCTGAGCTTCTGTTTTACTGGCGGACAGGCCGGATCAGTCGGCAATTTGTGAGCCACAATGGATGTGCTCAGGACAGTCATGTCATCGTACGACCAGGCAAATATGTCTTCATACTCTCTTAGAAACTTCGTATATTCTTTCTTTTCTGACAGTGACAAATGAACGTTGATTCGTGTTTCTTTGATGTTTTCTGCATCTCCCACGTTAACAATCTCAGTCTCGTCCAGGTTGGACTTAGGTCTGTTCTCAAAATTCTCAAGTTCTTTAATAATCTCTTCTGGTATATCATCTTCCTCTGAATCTATGTCCGTTTATTGCATTGTCTCGTTGCATGCCACAGTCATGGGTTCATCAAGATAAGTAATAGTAATGCTGTATAAGTAAAGTAATGAGAGAAAAATAATAAAAGTAAGATTTATAAGAAAACTGAAGTGTTTTTGATAAGTCCCATAAATGTTTTGAACATTGGAGCTTTTCTTGCAAAACAAAAGTGCGAAAGGAAAGTAAACTAGTAAAATAAAATAGTGCATGGTGCTTGTTCAGCCTTGCTACCCCGAGGCACGTCGGGCTCTGGTGGTTCTGACAGTCCAGTTGTTGAGGCATGCTCCTCCGTTTACGGCATGTATGGAAGGGCCTTCCTTCCCTCCTCCTCAAAAAATGACACATCAGTCCATATCATCGTCTTCCAGGAACAAATTCCTCATTGCTGCTAGTGTTTCCTCTTCTTCTAACCTGTAGATAACCTCGGTCGGCTGGAAGATCTACTCCAAATGGGGTATCGGCTGCTCCAATGGATAGTAAGGACCGCGCCAGGGTGGCGACCATTCCTTGAATTCTCTCTAGGTATATTCATATCCCAATCCGAAGGTGGTGCCGTGTTTCTTGAGCTTGATGGGCTTAGCAATTCCTTGGAGATTCTTGCCAAGTCCCTTGCCAGGTTCATACCCGCTCTAGTTCAATATGCTTTCAATTTTGTTGTCCCACCACTTATCCTTATCGATGGCGTTGACTCGTTCGATGTGGTGGTAAGTTTCCCCGCCTATCCTTCTTCTTCCTCCAATTGCTGGGATGGTCTGGCGACTATATATGGGATTGCTACCGTCGCCATGAATGATTACCTCCTGGTGATTCCACTCAAACTTCACTGCCTGATGTAGTGTTGATGCCACGGCCCAGGCGGCATGAATCATGGTCATCCCAATAATAGGTTGTAGGATGCCGGCACATCTATTACTTGAAAATCAACATCAAACCAAGTGGGCCCCATTTGCAAACATAAGCTAATCTCCCCAATAGTGGACCTTTGAGAACCGTCGAAAGCCTTAACGTTGATGGCCCCATCCTTGATTTCATGCTGCCCTTTTCCCAATGTCCTGAGTGTTACCAACAGACAAATGTTGAGACTAGACCCCCCCATTGACCAAGATCCTGGTGATAAAATAATCTTCGCACTGCACGGTGATGTGCAATGCCTTGTTGTGACTGAATCCCTTCGGTGGCAGCTCATCTTCGTGGAAAGTGATTTTGGGACTCTCCAATACCTGACCTACCATGTTTTCCATTTCTCCTCCGGTGATGTTGCTTGGTACATATGCCTCACTCAGCACTCTTAACAAGGCATTCTTGTGTGAATCGGAACTCTGTAGCAAAGCAAGGATAGAAATCTGCGCCGGTGTTTTGTTCAGCTGATCAATGACTGAGTATTCCTTCGCTTGTATCTTTCTCCAGAGATCATCAGGCCCAGTTTCAATGATGGCTTGTCGACCGGAGGTCTGCTTACTCGACTCAGCCAGGTGTTCTGGGGTATAAACCCTGCCGGTTCTTGGCTTTCAACTGCTTCCCCAGAGATCATCGGGCCCAGTTTCAACTGCTTCCCCGAACTTGGCTTTCCCCTTCCTTCTTGCCTCGGCTGTGTAGTCCCATGGTACGGCTTTTGTGTGGAATGGCGTCACGGCTGACATTGCCACCGGAATTGGCACCCTTGCTTTGGAAGGTAATACAGTAACTTCAAATGGTTCGGGCGCCTTTGGGGACCCAAACTCGACCTCAATTGGTGTTGGCACCTTTGCAGAGGCTGGTGTTTCAAACTCAAGTGGTATGGACATGTTCACCTCGGCATCTTCAGAAGGCTGAATCTGGATTACAATCGGATTAAGGGTGACTGTTGGTTTCTTTGGATCGTAGCCTTCTGTGATCAAAACGATTGATCCTTGGTGATCCCAATCATCCTCTATTTCAATCATATGAGCACCTCCACCCTTGTGGTCCGGTAGAGGGTTATTGCGGACATTCGGGGCTGGCTCCTTTTCCACGATGATCTTGTTGTCAATCAAAGCCTGGATCTTATCCTTCAGGGAGCGGCATTCATCAATGGTGTGTCCTTTCATGCCAGAATGGTATGCACAGGTTTTATTTGGGCTGACCCATTAGGAAGAGTTTTCAGGGGTTATAGCAGGGATAGGGGTGACATAACCAGCAGCTTTGAGTCTTTCATACAGCTGGTCGATTGGTTCAGCAATGGAGGTATACCATTTGGGAGGTCTGCGGTCGAAATTTGGTCGTGGTCTAGGAAAGTTTTGGCTAGGGGGAGGTGATTGATAGTGGGATTGTTGAGTGTTGTAGGCTTGTAGACGTGTGCGGGCTGGGAATATCTGGGTGAAGCAGGTTGGTAAATAGGAGGTGGAGGCGATTGATAGGTAGGCGGTGGGGTTTGGTAGGAGGGTGCGGGTGTTTGGAAATTTGGAGTGGGCTGATATGTAAGTGGAGGTATTGGATAAGTTTGGTATTTGACAGGTGATTTGGTTCTCTGTGCAACCATCACGGCGCCTACGTCCCTTTTCTTGGACGTACCACCAGACTGTAGAGCCTTATTGGTAGCTTGCAAGGCTTCAAATTTGTAACCATTCCACTCTTGATACCTTCCTCGATCCTTTCTCCTAGCTTGATGATGTCAGAAAATTTATGATTCTCGATCAACATTAGTCTTTCATAGTATTGCGGAACTTGTTCATGTGTTCTTCCTCTAAAGCAGGTCGAACCTTAGCAGCCTCTGATCTCCAACGAGTGGCATACTCGCGGAACATTTTTGTGGGTTTCTTCTTTAAATTCTAAATGTAAAACACATCTGGTACATTTTCCATATTGAACCTGAATCTATCCATGAAGTCGGACGCCATACTTACCCAGTTCGACCACTTCTTCGGGTCCTGGCTAATGTACCAAGATATAGCATCTCCTTTCAGGCTCCTCATGAAAAGCTTCATGCGAATCCTTTCGTCTCTTCCTACCCCGACCAGCTTGTCGCAGTATGTTCTCAAATGAACCCTGGGATCCCCTGTACCATCAAACATTTCGAACTTGGGAGGTTTGTACCCCTCAGGCAGTTCGACATCGGGCTGTATGTATAGATCTTCATAGTTTCGCCCCTCAATTCCCTTACTTCCTTCAACGCCTTGAATTCTGGTGGTCAACTTCTTAAGCTCTTCGGCCAGATTTCTGATGAGCAAGTCCTTATCATCGGACTCGGGTGTGCTTGACATGGGCTGGGTGGAGTGTGGCACGGTCTCCACATAGATGGGGGTGTTGTGTTGGGTGTGGCAGTGGTCATTTGTGGAGTTCAATGGTTCCGGGATGAGCAGTGGAGTAGTGTTGGGAGTGTGACAAGTATTGCAGTGGTGGTGAGGAGCAGGCTGCTTTGGGATGTTTTGTGGAGGTATGGGATTCTGAGTATTTGGGAAGGTAACTTCTGGAGTGGTAAGGGAAAATGACAGACTTGCCAAATTCCAGACTTGATCAAGCTCTTCTTGGAATTTTAGTAGTTTTTGTTCTATCTGAGAGGAATTTTCCTTGGGGACCATAGCACTACGAGTGACCTCTACCCGTTCAGCTGAGTTGTTTGAATCTTCCATTCTTCTTTTTCTTTTGTGCTTGACAGGACTGGGAGGAGGAGTAGGTGGAGGGCCCCTACATCTTGTAAAATATGCTGATGTTGCCAGAGTTCACGAACTAACCTTTGGGGAGGGGAATAAACAAAAAGTAAACAAAAGGTGACAAGTCAGTAAGGATTATAAGAAAATGATGTTGCAATACTTAAACACGTAGTGTTGAAATATAAAGCGCGTCCTAATTTTGGGGACCTCGTTGTGCCCGAGGTAGGCCTAGCGACAAGTAAATTTGGAGAACTTGGAATGCTAAATGCCTCATTTTATTGATAAAAAGGTAAACGAATCCCAAAACGACACTAAATGACAGGAAATAAAAATGTCACTAGTGGCCATAGGCCTTATTACATTTCTCAAAGCAATAAGGAAAAGCTCCAATCTATTTGGTCCCAGAAGGACCTTCCCCAGACTCGGCAGTGTTAGCTCCCTCGAACAGCTCTCCCAGCTCGTGCAATCCTAGCAGCAGGTAAGCTCTGGCCAGATGTCCTCCTTCATTCCCTTCAGCAACTCGGTAGTCTTCGACCCTCTTCAAAAACTTCTTCTCCAGTTCCACTATACCCCGCTCCAAGTAGATCAGTCGTTTGTTGGTGCTGATAGCCATATCCTTCCATTCTTCAATTAGTTTTTGATTGGCTTCTTGTATTTCACGTGCTCATTTTCACATTCCCGCATCCTCTTGCGCAGTTGGTTGTACTTTACTTGTGCTTCAGCCTTTTCATCGACGATTCTGTGACCTCGAACAAACCCAAGTTGACCCAAACCGTTGTGATTGTCCTCCAGCCAGCCTGAATAATGTGGGGTACAACCAGCATGGTAGCGATCCGGTTCGATGGTGTCTTTTCCCAAGACAATTTTGCAATGCCAGATATGTTGAGCCTTGCACCTGTGCAGACTATCGTCGTTCTGGAAGTCAGCCCGGAAGTGACTCATCTTGTCGACCCTTGGTATAACCTGCTTCCTACCAGCCTGTCCCATAACTCGAAGAGGGACATAAGGGTAGGTCCCCCTCAAACTGACCAATATCAGAAATGGCGCATCCCTAGATCGAACGATGAATTCTTCAGTAGGGAACCACTCGAACGTCCATTGCACTCGGTCCTCAGTCAGATTATCAAAGAGTTCGACCCATTCTCTAGCATTCTCCGGTTGAGCGAACATGTTGGGCATGTAATTCATTCGCTTCGGGTGATGAAAGGCGATATGATCGTCCCAGTCTCTACGATGGATTTCCTGTCGGTATTCACCCTTTTGGAGGTGTTTCCATGAGCCATAGTTGAAGTAGCAGATTACAACCCTCGAAATTCTTGGCTCCCTGTTGACACCTTTCTAGGGCTCGGTATATTTCCGCAATGATCATTGGCGCGAGACTGAATGGTTGTCCATCAATTCCTTCCATTAGAGTTTTGGTGACCATAGCTAGCCTGGTATGGATTCTTGCTTTCTTCATTGGAAACACTATCATCCCCAAGAAACAGAACATGAAGACAAAGACCCTTTGATGGATATGCCCCAATGATGTAAGGGCGAACTCGTCAGGATAAGTACGGTAAGATTTGTTGTGACCGTACCTTTCGTACAAATAGTCAAAGGGAATGTATGACTCCTTCAAACATGTCAAGTCAAGATTCTTCTTTAGACCCATCATTTTGAGAAAACCTCTACCTTTGTGGTTTTCTGGCATCAACAAACCCGGAGTTTCCCACGGTATTCCAGCCAGTCCTCCTATCTCCTCAAGCAATGGTGTCATCTCAATGTCTCCAAAACGAAATACCGACCTATCACAATCCTAGAATAGAGTGGCAGCTTCTATGATTTTATTGTCGGGTTGAATTTCTAGGAGAGAGGGTAGGTTTCCTAGATACTTCCTGACAAGAGCCTGATCGCTGGAATGAAGATCTCCCCCCCAGTTTAGCAATTTAGGGTGGATGTTGGTGACCATGCCGAATCTGGGGACTTCGTGCCTCATTTTTTGCAAGACAAAAGGTTAGGCCCTTACCCCGCCAGACTTGACTATTTAATATCAACGATTAGCATAACGAGCATTTAGTCCTCCAAATAAATGCACAGAACGTGATAAGGTCCGTTTGGGTTTCAGGGAAACCCAGGGGACTTTGGACAAGGCTATCTTAAAGAGTCATTATGCAGACAACATAACTGATTCGGCTAGGTTTGACAATGATGCATGCACAATTAAACAGAGTAGAGTTTCTATGGAGTATTAGACCGGTACCCTTGAGCGGACAACTCAAGAGGGAACGGTACGGAACCGTTGACTACACCGTTGATCGACTGGTTTTACCGCAAATATGCCTTTGCCGGATTTAGGGGGTGATAATATCGGAAGGGCGCAACCACTCATTATAAGCGTTGCTATGGTATTTTGTTTGGCACGAGTGGAATATGATGTTGAATATGCAGTTACAATAATTAAACAAATTGTCATGTATTTGCACGTTCATAGAGTAATAATTACAACAGTTTCTCATAATTTACAACAGTATTAAAGGAAAGCGATAAAGGAAAGCATTAAGGAAAGAAACAAAGAGCCAAGTCAGTTTCGTAGTAGAAGAAAGAATAAATACTTAAAGGCATTTAAACAATTAAAGGCATGTAAAGAAACATAAAGTCACAAATAGCATGAAATGGTAAAAGACTTAAAGATATCCCCAGCAAAGTCGCCATGCTGTCGCCATGCCCCCTTTTTCTCGCGAAATCGGGTTTATGACATTTGAGCGGACAACTCATTTCCTTTTGGGAATTGGATTTGCAATTGAAGAGTCGCCACCTAATGATTTAGTGCATTAGGATACTGAGAAAAAATTTGATTTAGAAAACCAGAGATTGGGTAAGGGCTTGAAATTATCTCGAGGGGAAGGTGTTAGGCACCCCTCAAGATCCACTTGTGTGGTTCCCGGTCATGCTATAATTGTGACTTTAATTGCAAATGACAAGTAAACAAGCAAGAATCACAAATACAGGGTAGTTTTCACGTAATGGTTGCAAGCAATTAAAATAAAAGAAGTTAAAGAGGTTGAAGTTTGGGAAGAGAATAGCTTTAAAATTCTGAAAATAAACAAGTAAAGGGGAAGAGGTTTGCACATAATTTCTGCGAGCAATTAAATTAAAGAAGCGGAAGTTTTGGGAAGAAAATAGTTTTTAAGTTCTGAAAATAAACAAGTAAAGGGAAGGGGGTCCTAAGTTTATAAATAATATGGATCACCCCACACAACACAAACCATTTATACACGTGGTGTTATCGCGTGGTCATCATATCCATATCTACCCTTTCCCACCCCGTTAAAGTATTAAACGCGGAATGGTCTCGTTTTCCTATTGCATGCTACTACCCGTCCCAAATCCTATCAGCCCCGGAGGCATTTGGGACTACTAGTCCTAAAGGGAAGGTAGATTTGGCTTTGTGGTTTAAAAGGATAAAATTCTAAGGCGACAATCAAAACATGTAGAGCAGATATGGGGAAACACATAACAATTAAAGGCTCAAACAGGCCACCTCAACTTAAAGACAGATCGTTTAGCATGTCTTGCACGTACTAGTTATGGTCTTAATTAAACTTAAAGGAAGCGGGAGGCAGACTGATTTATTACATGTTTTAGATGAGAAACCCGAATCAGACCTGCCTGCTGGTTGGAATTTAACAAAATCTGATTCCTATTAACTAATTCACCTTATGGCTTTCCTAGGCGAAACCTATAGGCATGATATCTAACAATGCGGGAGCGTACTAGTTTTTAAAAAAAAAAAAAGACTTGTTGATTATACAAAGCATAAGCTCCGTAGATATTAAGCCATGCTATTTACTAATTTTTAGACTTAGGCAAAATAGGCGATTCAGATTCAGTTGATAGCTCTTATAGGCATGGTGTCTAGAATGTTGTTTGTTATTCAAACCTATAAATACGTTTGCCTAGTGATAGATGCATATGCAGAATTCGGGCAGTCTTATAGCCATGTTATCTATGTGGTATGCAGAAATACGGAAACCTACAGACATGGTTTCTATATGTAATGCAGGAAACTATAGACATAGTTTCTATATGAGAATGTAGAACCTATAAACAGGATTTCTATATGAAATGCAGAACCTATAAATATGTTTTCTAGATAATACAAAAGTGCAGAAACTTATAAGCATGGTTTCTATATGAAAATGCAGAACTTTTGAACATGGTTTCTATATGAAATATGTAACCTATAAACATGATTTCTATATGAAACATGCAGAACTGAAAATGGGACATGATTGCTGAAACGTATTAAATTCCTATGAACATGATATTTACCCCTTTCATGCATGATGTACCCTCCCTTTTCACTAAAAACCCCAATAGTTATTACAAGATTATTACAACGCAGAATTGAATAAGAAAAAGAAGTAAAATTACATCAGAAAAACTAAAAATTTCCAACCAAGGAGAGCCTGATTCAGTCTTCTGTCTAAGGCATGAAGTAAACCAACTCCAAGGATCGAATTCCCAAAGCCTTTCTCATTTTTGGGTGTGTCAGAGTTCCCAAGAGCCTCATGAACTCCGGGCAGTGCTTACACCCAAATTCATTATAGAATTGAATTATAGTGCAGTGTGGAAGGGTCAGCCCTCAAATGTCCAAGTTCAGAGGGAACTCAAGGTCCCAAAGCAAGGCTCATAGGAGGGAGGCAGAACATAGAAACTAGGAGAGAGTGTGATTGCAATAGAGGGGATTCTGGGGAAAGCAAAGATAGGCTGGTGGTCATACCAGCAATTGGAAGTGCTGGCACACCCCAACCAGCCTATTAGCCACATTATTTGGGAGTTAGGATCCCTTAAAGGATCAAGTTCAGACATGAGCAACAATTTGGATGTTGCCATGTTCTGAACTTAAACTCAAAACACATAGAGGGGAATAGGGGTACAGGGATTCACAGTAGGAACATGTTCAAAGAAATTGACATCGCTGATTAACATTAAACATAGGCAGTAATGCAGACAGGGGTGTAGGGATTCACAGTAGAAACATATGCAAAGGAATTGACATGTTAATTAACATTAAACATAGGTAGTAAAACAGACATGGATGTAGAAACTGTAAAATAAATACATTGGGATGAGGCTAAAAACCAAACTAGAACATACCAGTTTCAGGGAAGCAAGAAAAGAAAACAGTAGTCTTGTAAAGCCAGAGTGCAAGCAAGCAGTCAGAACACTATGATTTTAGAAGGGAACTATGAGTAGTGCAAAAGTATTGGATTGAGAATGTGTGATCGAAAGTTGGTCGTATTAACCGTGTCTGATGTGTTAAAGAAGGTTATGTATTTATAGTATAGAAAGCAAGCAGAAATAGGTAAGAGAATAATTTAAAAAAAAATCAATTACGAAAGGTTTCCCTTTGATTAAGGGATTCTGATTTCAAACGGGTAAAATAATTAAGGCAAGAAGTTGATCAAACACTTTTTCAAAGCAGTACAAGAAGGGTAAATACATAGAGATTTATTTAAGGAAAAGGTTTGATAGCACACGGTTTGTGCAAAATAAGGAAAGGCAATCAATCAACATCCAGTAAAATCAGCAATTGAAGATTTCATATGAATGAACCAAGTCAGGAAGATGGAAAAATCTTGACTTAAGGAAAATCAATACTATTTAATCAAGCCTAAAGAAAAGGATTCTGAATCAAACATAAGTTGGAAAACCTTTTTCATAAGAGAGAATTCATCACATATAAAAACATACAGCCATGCTTAAACACGAAGAACTATTATGCTAACCAGTAGAAGAGTCTAGCATAGAAAAACTCAGAGTCACAAACAAAGAAGTTCAAGCTCAGTTCATAGACTCAGAATGAGTCTAAGAGAATCCAGGGTTCCAAAATAGAACCCTAGTCCAAACACAAGATCAAAACTCGTCAAAACCCCCAAATTCTAGGGTTTCTACTTAGAATCAGATACAGAGACGAAGAGACAAATAACAAACAGATACAATAGCGAGTTTGAAACAACAAAGTGAAGAGACTAATTCGGAACATAGTGGGGGGTAGAAAGAACATGTTAAGAAAACCTGGGATTTAAACAAGTCCAGAAGAAAGAAGAGGTAGTATAACACTGAAGAAAACAGTAGGCGAAACATGTTTAAAGAGAACTCAATCAAAGTCCAGTAAAAGGTAGGCAAGGAACTTAAGAACTCAGTAGGAGACACATATAGTAGGAGAACACAAAATTACCGGAAAAGTATATCCACAAGACATATAGGAAAAATACAGTAGGATGAACATGTAAGCATGGTGTAGAAACATAATAGAAAGACAAGGCACAGAAGAACAAAAGCATAAGAAAACAGCAAAAACGCATGCGTGACAAATATACACAAAGAAAAAGGAAAAGAACAGTCGAAGAAAAACATTTTGAGTTTTCAGAAACGCTAAGTCGGAGAGAAGTGATTTTTGAAAGAAAAATTGGGGAAAACGTTTTAAAACTCAAGTAGAGCACAGATATAGAACCAATCTAGGAAAACAAACAGGGAAAACCTCGGATAGCTAGGGTTTCAGAGGAACCTTAAGAGAGAAAGGCTTGGAAAAGGTCCGATCTAAGTAGGACGAGTCAGAACCAGGCTCGAAATGCTGTGGGTACGCCGGAACAAAGCCGGAGAAGCCATAGAACCTTACATCGGAGAAAATATGAACGGACACCATCGAGGTCAGACCTCGATACTTCGAACACCCAGCGTTCAAGAGCAGAGATAGATGGGTATAGGCCATCCATGGCCTGAGAAGCCATGGTTTCCGGTGAGTTTGCGGTTGAAAATGGTAGAAGGCGATTAGGGTTTCAAGAACATTCGAGAGAGTTTGAGAGACGAAGGGGTTTCAAGGCGGCGTCTCTGAGTGAAATGAGTTAGGGTTAGGGGTGTGGGTGAATTAAAATGGTAAGAAATGATTGTGGTCGTTGATCAAAATGATCAACGGTCTGGATCAAAAGGAATGGCCGGGCGGGTTAGATTAGTTGGGTCAGGGGCGGGTTAAATTAAAATTGGGCTGGTCCGTTTGGGGTTTGGAATTGGGTCAATTAGGGGAAGTCAATGTGGCTATAATCGAAATAAAAATGGGCCAGACTTTAAATAGCCAGTTTTTCCCTTTCTATTTTATAAAAATAGTAAAAATAATTTTGAAAGCAAATTAAAAGTACTGGATCAATTAATAATATATAAATATTAATTTAAAAATATGGGAACCAGTTTCATAATTATAAAATGTTATTAATTCTCAAAATAGGCTAAAATTGTAATTATATGCAATTTGACTTTTTAAAATACCAAATAAATTTGTAAAAATGTATAAAAAATTACTATAGCTATATTTTGGTATAAATATGAGAATAAAATAAGTTATTCACCAAGATGATAATTTTGAAAATAATTATTGGTTTTTATATTGCTAAAATGGATAATAAATTGATTTAAAAATCTTTAAAAAATTGAAAAAAATACTAAAATACCTAGGCCTATTTATATACGCATATATATAGCATTTGAAAGTATTTTGCATATAAAAATAGACGGGAAAAAATTGGGTATCAACACACGTCCAAGTCCAAAATCATCATACAAACCTATTGGAACTATCAAATCCTGGTTCCGAGGTTGTTTACTCAAAATGTTGACTTGGTCATCTTAGGCCACTATTAAGGAACTAAGTGTTACAATTTCAACCCGAACCCTTCCAAACCTAAACCAACCATCCCAGTAAGTTATAAAATAGTAAAAGCAGTTTTGGGAAGTCTTAATTAGGGGAACGAGGATTTAGAAAGCAAAACGACCGGTCGGGTCGTTACATGATGTGTCACTGAACTTGCACTCCATGTATTCTATTTTAGTTCTACTCAATCTGAAATCTTTAGACTCTACTGTCTGTCGCCAACCTCTAGTCTATCATTAACTTTGTCATGTGTCTCACAATCAATGCTATATCATTTGCAAATAATATATATCATTGTACTTTCCCTTGAATATGCCGTGTCAACTCATTCATCACTAAGACAAATAAAAACGAGCGAAGATGACTTTAGAAAGAAAATAACGAAGATGAATTTAGAAAATTAGTAAAATTGAGTGATTTTGTAATTAGAAAAATTAATTTGATGACTTTTGTGGGATAATAATACAAGTTCAATAGCCTTCATCATTTGGTTGGAAATTGAATCTCATAAAATAATATCCTTTTATCATCCTCCTAAATAGTACTGGTTTTGTTTTAATTAATATAAATTTATTTCTTTTTTACTCTTTTCAAAAAGAATAATTATTTGTAAAATTTGGACAGAGTTTACCTCTTAATAAGGAAGGGAGCCTTGGCGTAGCTGGTAAAATTGTTACCATGTGACCTGGAGGTTACGGGTTCAAGCCGTGAAAATAGCCTCTCATAGAAATGCAGGGTAAGACTGCGTCCAATAGACCCTTGTGGTCCGGGCGCGAGCTCAGTACAATGAGTTGCCCTTTTCTTTTTTCTTAGGCAAATTAGTTCACTTAAATCGAAACGAAAAAATAATACTTAATGAAAAAAAATTAAGAAAAGAAGACAACAGACGTGCATCACTTGTCTTCCATAGATGGAAAAAATGTCTCGTGTTAGTCCCACTTATCCTCAGCGAGAGAAAGAAAAAAAAAAAAACAATTTATCCAAATTGAAGCTCATCCCGTAAATTCCGACCTACCTCAAATTGGATGCACGACAACGACAAGCACCCCCAATATTCGTAATTTAATCCCGAACACAGATACTGGATAAACATAAACTATCCCACTTTTATGTCAATAGATTCTCCTTCAAAAACTTTGCTGGATATTTTTCTTCGAGCAAAAAGATCTGAAACAGGTTAATTTTCATCGCCAAATGCAGTCACTTAGTTTTAATCTTAATGCCGGAACGAAAGTGTCATGGCCTGGTCGATTTAACCAGGGAGATGGAAGTAAGCAACAAATTCACATCAGAGGAAATGTGAAGATGTTTAGAATCATGGCGTGTGCGCCTGAGATGAATAGTGGTGCAGAGAGCCAGAGTTCTAGTCCCAGTCCAAGTGAGAGTTCCTTCCTTTCCCGTAGCCAGACCTATGCACTTTTGAAACAGCAAATGGAAGTCGCCACCAAATCTGAGGTCACCACCTTCATATGCATTGAAACTATTTATTTTGATTTAATTTCGTGTATGGAAAATATGTGTGGATTTACCTTTTTGTCAGTTCACGAGGCACCCAGTGTTTGCACGAAATTAATAAATGCATGGCATTCATATTTTACATGAGCTTACATCTAATTAATACTCCATTTGTTTTAGAATTGATTCGGAGTAGGAGTGTAAAAATTTGTAATTTAGGTCTCAATTAGGTTTCAGGATATCAATTTCTTAATCTTTTTGAAACAAAATTTACCTGATTAGAGTCTAGATAAAAAAAAGTACCATAAAGGGCAACTTTTTATTTAATTAGAGATATTTAACATATAAGAAAAAGGCGATTTAAAAAAAGAACAGTTTTGATTGCCCAAATAGTAATAGTTTCATATAAAGTGGAGTGGATGAATTATTAATTATCATCTCAGTTTATGGCTTAATCATGACTAATTAATTTGATTTGGTTCAAATATGATGTGTGAGTAAGTCTTTGACTTCGTAGAATTAGTCTCACACAATACATTATTACTAAACGCCTCCATGTCACAATTCGGCACGCCCCATGCTCGTTCGATGTATAAGTTGAAATTTTTATTAAAATATTGATTAATGCAAGTTCACGCCAATTATGATAGACATTTTTTAGGTCCATAGGGCATAGGTACTCCTCATCATCGGCCTTAAAAGCTAGATTTCCTTGTTTGTACTTTTTTTGTGGATGCGAAATTCCACTCAAATGCATTAATTTTGTGATTGCCAGCTTAAACACAATTACACTGCTATAAAAATTGGGTTACTGTTATCTTGGTGAAAGATTTAGAACTTCAAGAAGAATACAGGAGAAATTTAAAGCTTTTATCCATTATGTTGGTAGATGCAAATGATTGCTGTTTCGTTCACATGCTGAGTTGGATTATATATATGTAGGACTACAAGCAGGCGGCGAGACTTCGTGATTCATTGAAAATATTTGAGGATGAAGAACCTGTTTTGCGGCTTAGGAGATTGTTGAAAGAGGCTATTGCAGAAGAGAGGTTTGAGGTACCTGTTCAGCTGTTCCTTTCTCCCAAACAAGTGTTATCAACTGGAGGACCGAAAAATGTTTAGGTTCATTCCATATGCTTAGACAAATTCATTAACAAACAAATTTAGATTTAAGGGATATGGAGCTAAATTATCTAACTCTACCTTGTGAAAGCCACAAAATTTGGCCTGCTTTTGGATTTATATTTGAAAATTACAATTCTGAACATACTCACCAAGTGAATTTGCTTGTATATCTTGGATTTTGTAATAGAGTAAATTACATTTTGGTACGTAATTGATAGAAGTCCTGCTATTTTTGTTTTGAATGGTGCACATAATACCCTAATGGCCTAATTTTAAAGTAACATGCAGAAATAGGATTGTTAAAACGAAAGACAATTTTTCAAGTATTGTCTTAAATTTGTATGCATGCTGAAGGTAAGGGGTAAAATTTGAAGCCAATGGATGGTTTTTACTCCTTCCAAAATTGAATTAGAAATAAAAGCGTGTTTTGAGCGCTAAAAAGGTCGTAAGGAAATAAAACCAGTAAAATGAGGTCTCCTTTTACATGTTTTTCAAAGTCAGAGATTTGTGCATGTTCAAAATCAGTGACAAAAAACACACGAATTATAAGGTATTAAAAGGCGCAATCTGTTTTTATAGTACACAAGTGTGCTATATTATTGCCAATATTATTGCACAAATTTGACTCTAAATGTCAACTCCATATTTTATTTTCTCAATTATTTAGGTACGTGCCATTATTGGAGATGCATGACAACGCATGATAACATCCTGAAACCTAGCAATTGTTGCTTTTGAAAACTTCAAGAAATAGATTTGCTGATTTAGAATTGTATTAACTTTCTCATCTCTCTGGTACTGCTATATTAGCTATCCATCGATTATTTGAAGTCACTTTTCATCTAAGTTTACCCTTTCTCGCCCTCTTTCTCTATGTCTTCCCAGGATGCAGCGAGGTACCGTGATGAGTTAAAGGATGTGGCTCCACATTCTCTCTTGAAATGTTCGAGTGACGCAACAACACTGGTATGAAATATCCAATTTTTATTCAGGAATTATCATGCTTCTGTTTGACTTTCTTTTACTAGCTGGATTACCAGATTGAGTTGTTGCTCATGAAGCTTTATGAATAATGAATTTTGACATAAGTGGCTTTGTATACAGTATACTTTAAGGACAAAAATGTGGGAAAGAAGTAATGACTTTTTTTGGACTTTCATGCATGCCCTCATTACGTTCCACATTTTTTTTTCATGCACATGGGCTGTCTTTTTACACCTCTAACAGTTTCTGGGTCCCTTTTCTTCTAAAATACAAAAGAAAGATATGCTATTATATAATTCAGGTGTCATTTATGACTCTTCCAATTATTATGGGGTCTTAACTAAGAAATTTTAAGTTTTTACCAGATTAAATATGCCTGCATAAACACTATAAATGAAGCACGTCAGGATCTAAAAAGGGCTCCTTTTGTGTGCTGTCAGTTTTTGCATATGATTGATTGATGGTTAGATCTTTCTGATCAGCTCATAATTGCACATTCACGATAAGCTTATTGAAGCCTGAACATCTCATAATCAGACTTTGCATAAGTTTATTGAAGCTGAGCAGTTATGTAATCTCTGAAATATCTACTCAACATTGCTTTGTCTAGGGTATCAGGGTTCAAGTTAGAAGCGTGTATATAGAAGGTCGAAGTCATCCTTCAAAAGGCCTTTATTTTTTTGCTTATAGAATAAGAATTACCAACAACTCAGATCGTCCTGTTCAGCTTCTGAGAAGGCACTGGATCATCACTGATGCTAATGGAAAAACAGAAAATGTCTGGTGAGTCGCTGATTTTGCTGTTTGGCACATTTGTGGGAGATAATACTGTTTATGTTTTAACTTATGCATGTCCTTTCTTTTGTAACTTTATGTTGTCATCATTCTGTATGGTGGTAATTTGATTTTGCTTATTTTTTATAAATTTGGACTGAAGACTAAACAATGTTATATTGTTCCTTCTGATAGGGGGATTGGTGTCATTGGTGAACAACCGGTAATACTTCCCAACACTGGTTTTGAATACTCGTCTGCATGCCCATTAGGAACTCCAAGTGGAAGAATGGTAAGAAACTAATCTGTTTCCCTTTCCTTTCCTACATGAAGTGCAACCTAGTACTCTCATTTTCATCTTTGCTGTGGCATTTTTATGCTGAGGTCAATATGTAATTGCACCTGAAGATCATTTTTCTTAAGAGCGCATTTGGCCACGTAATATTCTTTATCAAAAAGTAATAAAGGGTAGTACTTTTCAGAGGTTTAGATTGTGCCCTCAAGTTAGCTGTGCGCATGTTTGAGACTTGCTGTCTAAAATAATAAATGTGTAATAGAGTTTTGTCTGTGATAATATAAATGGAACAAATTGCAACAATTTCAGTTGAACTCAGCCTAGCACTAATGCGTGCTTTATCTATACACATCTTATAAAAGAATCTATACGCGTTCACGCACTCTGGGGGGGGGGGGGGGGCACCCATTAATAGGTAATAGAACTCTATGCAAAGTCTTCCCCCTATATGAGTTAATACCCCCTGATCACTTTCACTGCCTCAAACATCTGAATGTATTTTCCAGCTGAGATGTAATTTTACTATCAAAATTGCATCATATGTCCAGAATAATGAAGACATGACCAAGGCTGATGCTTGACATATACCCGCTCTTTTAGGTCCATCACAAGGAAAATGAAAATCGCGATTTGCTTTATCCTACATACAGACTGCGCACTCATTCTTCTGCTCCTTTCAATCAAGTCTAGAGGATGAAGTTAGTGGTGAGAAAACAGGAAGAATACGGAATTTAGAACATTCTCAAATGCTTCTCTTATAAACCTAGCACTTACTAATACGTTCTGTAAAATATTTGCTAAGTGCTGCATGCTTAAAATTGGTTACTTCACTAATTTCTGATTGTCATCTTAGCTTAAAATAGCTTAACTTCACTAGTTGTCATATTTCTGTGTATTCCTTTTTCTGGATCAAGATGAATTGATACACTTGTTTAAATTGAATAGCAGTGATTGGAACTGGGATGAAAAAATTTCAGTTTTATGGTTATCAGGATTCAATTTGGAACAGGAGATGTTAAAGAGAACTGATTTTTCTGAGGTGCCAAGTAGTTAAAAACTAGGATCTATTCAATTTTGTGTTTTAGTGGCACCATGTTTTAATAGAATTATACTCCTAATATTTTGGAGACCTACTATTAGATCCTTCTGAGTTTCTATAAAAACTGTAATTAGTGATGGGCTTTAATGGCTGCGAAACTTGCAAGAAGTCTCTCTGTGTCTTATTCTTGATCTGGATTTGCATTCAATTGTCATCAGTCGTTCTGGTTTTGAAATTACCTACCTTCTCGGGTTCCCTCCCTTTATCTCTGTTCCTGCAATTTCTGACATGCATTGCGTCTCTGATGGTTATTACTACACAGGAGGGTGACTTCGAGATGAAGCACATTGATAAGGTAGGCTCACGGACATTCAATGTTGCCATTGCTCCTTTCTCTCTATCCAAAGTTGGAGATGGAAGTGATACCTTTTCAGATGGGAGCTGAGAATGTTGTGAAGAAAGTAAGAGGGAGGTTTAGTACCTCATTTGTACAATTTATATGTATAGTTTTAGGCGAAGTCTGTGTTGTAATTGCTTGATAGACAATAAACTCATGATATCTAATTCGTTGGGTGTAGATCAAATGTTGCCCAACATATTCCTTCGGGTAGCCAATGTTGAACTTAGGGATCTCTTGTGTTGATGTCGTCATTGATTCACATCTTGCAAGCCTGAAAGATCATCTGTAATTTGCAAATGTATATAGGATGTAATTGAACTGTTTGTGTTTTCTTCGGCCTTTTGGCAGCCAAATTATGATATCTGCCGAGGTATATATGTCCAATAGTTTTGAACTTTTTCGGCTGAAAATTTTAATATTGTCTCTTTTCTTTTTGTGTGTATAGTTCGCTGTTTATCTAATCGTCGTGTCTATGATAATTCTTGCACATTATCTCCAACGGATAAATGATTTAGGTGCTCTACCTGTTCATTTTTCAGCCACTGAAATCTCCCTGACAAATACTTTGGCTTGCTTCTATACTTGTTTGAACGTGGAACTTTTTTGAAGCTTCAGACTTATGACTGAATACCATTTTGGCGCTTATGATGAAAATTCTAACACATGAATTTATGCATGACTGGGAATCTTAAACGATGACGATTGATGCGCATTCAATATTAAAAATACAGGCTGGTTTGCCGTAGTATTTGCAAATATTGAAGTCGTTATTTGAAAATACTCCCTTCGTTTCCATTCAAATGATGTAGTTTGGTTTGACACAAAGAAAAAGAGATGTTTGAAACATGTGATCCTAAGAGCTTAAGGGCAAATAATATTTGTGTGGCTATAAAGCTTCTCAGTAAAGGTAAAGTGAGTAAAATGAGAAGTTTAAAGTTAAATTATTTCCAAGATATAGAAATGTATCATTTTTTTTTTTTTGGAACAAACTAATAAAAAAAAAGTGTCATTTAAAATGAAATAGAGGGAATATTAGTTTGGACATGAATTTTTTGTTAAGTGAAATATTATATGGATTTCAAGTGAAAATAATGAGAGTGGCTGAAAGGTATATTTTTACATCTCGTTTGACATTTACCTGACGTTTACGTTTCAAAGGAACAGTGGCAAAAAGGAGCTTGCCCCAACTACCTATAGATACTATTTGGATAACGTCCTTGCTTAGTAGATATATGTAAAACAATACATTTCGAGATTAAGAACATTCAAGAGTTCTATTTTTTTTTTATAAACTTGATATCTGGACTAGTGGATACATCTCAGCTATTTCCATGAGGTATCTGCTTCATTTCAAAATTAAGAACATTCAAGAGCTTTTAAAAAAAATATATATAAACATGAGGTCTGGTCAACTCACTGTATGGGATAAAATATGTTTATATTTAATGATCGCATGAGAAAGCGATACGTGGAACCGAATGCAGAAGATAGCTAAATCCAAAAGCAATGATCTCGTTTGTCACAGGAGAGAATAATACTCATAACAACGAAATTAATGTCGTCCCCCGATAGCATTTAATGAAAAATATTTTGTAGCATTAAGTGCATGATCCGTTACAGAGAATATGATATTCATTGCCCACCGTTACACATCCTTCAATGACTCTCATAATTGTCATTAAAGAGGAACTTAATTCTAAGACTTTGTTCTTGGATGCAACTATAAATAGTGAGTTCTACTATCATTGTAGAGGACACGAATTTTCTGACAAGCATACAATATATTCTATCAAAAGCTCAATAACATTTTATTTTGTTGCTTATTTGTATTGCACCTGGTAGCTCTATACGCCCGGAACCAAGATATTTGCCGTCCATTTCAATTTTAAGGCTAAGCCTTATATTTATGTTTAATTCATCTATTATTTGTGGATCATCAATTTACTTGTCTATAAACCACGTATAAATTCAACCGTACCGTTTTACGGGTAAACAGTTTGGTGCCCACCATGGGGCATAGACAATCGTGTAATTGAACTAATCCCTGCGTCTGTTACTAACTTGTTTGATTCTTTGTTCTTAGCAAAAATCATTAAAAATGGTAGATAATGGTGTTAACAACACACACAACATTGAGGCCCAAGGAAATCAACCTCAGCACAAAGGATTCAATCAGTGATACCCGCAACGAGGACGAGGCCACGCCAGTCCATGGCGGCCGATATTCGCGACTTGTTCGGGAGGCAATTCCTAGTGATGCTGAAGAAGAGAACGTCATCGAAGTAGTCAGGGTCTTGCAAGAGCAACAGGAGGCCATTATAGGCCATCTCACGCGGCAGGATAAGGTCATGACGGAACTGAAGCATGCGTTGTCGGGCGCTTCCAACAATGCGAATGGGCGAGGCCCAGTTCTTCCCGGTTCTCCCGCAAACCAAGCAACGTAGAGGGTCGACAACAACACCCCGAGGAGAGAGGCCGGCTCCGATGGTGCCGGGGGAACGGATTCGGTCACAACAACGAGAGTGGTCCTTTTAAAATCGAACTCATGTGATTTATGAGGGAAGTAAACACTAGAATGGATCAAATTCGGGGTGCACCACCAGTGCTGAAAGGGCCGGACTCAAAGAAGTACACATAATTGCCGTACAAACCAAGTGAGGCACCCGAACTGATCCCAAAACGGTTTAAAATGCCAGATATGCCGAAGTATGATGGGACATTGGATCTTAAGGAGCATATCACCATCTATACAACGGCGGTGAAGGGAAATAATTTAGCTCCCTATGAGATTGAATCCGTTTTGCTGAAGAAATTTGGGAAGACTCTTACGAAGGGAGCCCTAACGTGGTATTCGCTTTTGCCCGAGCACTCCATAGACTCCTTTGAGATGCTCGCAGATTCTTTCATCAAGGCCCATGCCAGGGCTAGAAAAGTACAGGCCCGAAAGGCCAATATATTCAGGATTGCGCAAGGAGAGTCTGAGTTGCTGCGGGAGTTTGTAACCAGATTGCAGAAGGAAAGGATGCTGCTACCAACCGTTGCAGATGAATGGGCGCCTGAAGCATTCAACAAAGGTTTGAATCCGAGGAGTTCCGATGCTTCCTAGAAGTTGAAAGAAAGTTTTCCCGAGTTCCAGGCAACAACTTGGGCGGATGTTCACAATCGGTACAAATCCAAAATAAGGAATGAAGATAATCAGGTCAGTTTCCCGGTATCGGTTAAAGGTCGGGATCGGGAGAAGAATAAAGAGAAATCGAAAGATGATTTTGACACAAATCAACGATCTTCGAGGAGTCATTTTTTCCCTATGAACGGGCTGAAGGACGCGGCAGAGGTTTTCGGTCAGCAGACAGATTTGTTACCGATAGGAGGACCGTTCGCGCCCGAAACAACAGGTCATTGCAGAACAAGGAAACGTCAGATTCTTTCTACCCCAAACTTTCTGAATACAACTTCAACGTTAGTGTAGTGGAGCTCGTATCATCCATTAGGAACATTAAAGAAGCACGTTCCTGAAGCCAATGAGATCTGATCCCGGTTAGATGGATCCTAATTTATGGTGCGAATACCACAGGACAAATGGTCACCGGACTGGGGACTGCCGGCATCTGCACGAAGAGGTGGCAACATTGCTGAAAAACGGCCATCTCAGGGAATATTTAAGAGACCGGGCTAAAAAAAACTATGTCGCAAATGTGATAACGCAGAGCCTTCAAAAACATGAGAGGACCCACCACGCCTGACGATTAACATGATTTTTAGGGGGGAAACAAAATTAACGGGGTTACATTTTCGGTGGCGAAAAAGACAAAGGTATTAGTGAGCTAGAGCAAAAGACTCTAGAAAGTTGCTGAAGACGGTATAACTTTTACGGAGGAAGACGCTGATGGAATGCCGCTACCGCATAACGACGCCCTGGTAATTTCTCTAAATGTATTAAATTTTAATGTTAAACGTGTTTTGGTGGACTCAGGAAGCTTGGCCAATATTATCCAATGGAGAGTGTTGGAGCAAGCCAAGCTAACCGGAAGTATCATTCTGGCCACAAAACTCCTCGCCGGTTTCAATCTGGCAAGTGTGACAACCCGGGGAGAAATCTTGCTGCCCACAAATGCCGTGGGGGTGATGAAGACGACTCTTTCCGATGTAGTGGATGGCGATATGGGTTACAATATCATTCTGGGGAGACCATGGCTGCACAAAATGAAGGTTGTGCCTTCAACATATCATCAGTGTTGAAATTTCCAACTCCCCAGGGAGTTAAACAAATAAGAGGTGATTAACCGGCAGCAAGGGAGATTAATGCAATCTCAGTCTCCAGTAGCAAAGGGAAGGAGCATGCGGCATAACAATTACAGGAGCAGGCGCCTTTTCTTGATCCAAGCGAAGTTAACCAGGGGGGAGGAGCGTCAGAATCCTATCTGGTGCCAAGGTATTTCCAGGTACCAAAAGAGACGGACGCAACAAAATCCACAGCAGAAGAACTTGTGCAAGTCGCATTGTTCGAGAAATTCTTGGAGAGGAAATTCCACTTGGGAACAGGACTGCATCCCAAACTCAGGTATGGTTTTATTAAATTTCTTAAATTTAATGTCAATTGTTTTGCATGGTCGCATGCGGATATGACAGGTATCCCGACGGAAGTGGCCGTACACAAGCTAATCTTGGATCCCAGCATTCCTCCGGCAAGATAGAATAAATGTCCTATTGCCGAGGACATAATAAATTAATCAAGGAAGAGGTAACTCTCTTGCTAGATATCGGTTCAATACGATAGGTAAAGTATCCCGACTGGCTAGCTAACGTAGTAGTAGTTCAATAAATTTCGCATGTGCGTAGACTATAAGGACTTAAATAAGGCATGCCGAAAAGACTCGTTCCCATTGCCAAACATTAATCAAATGATTGATGCATTGGCCGGGCATGAGTTAATGAGTTTCCTCGATGCTTACTCCGGATTTAATAAAATCAAAATGGACCCGAAGGATCAGGAAAAAACTTCATTCATCACAAATTTCGGCACATATTGTTACAATGTGATGCCCTTAGGGCTAAAGAACATCGGAGCCACTTATCAACGGCTCGGGAACAAGATGTTTAAAAAATAAATAGGAAAAACTACGGAATTTTACATAGATGATATGCTTGTTAAGTCTTTGAATGCAGGTAATCATCTTAAACACTTGCAAGAAACTTTCGACATCTTAAGGAAGCACAACATGAAGCTTAACCCCGAGAAGTGTGCGTTCGGGGTCAGCTCCGGTACGTTCTTGGGATTCCTGGTGTCACAAAGGGGGATTGAGGTTAACCTCGATAAAATCAAGGCCATCAAAGACATCCCGGACCAGCTGTCGATCGTAAAAGAGGTTCAAAGGCTAAGGGGCAGATTAGCCGCTTTGAGTAGATTCAGTTCCCGGTCTTCGGGGAAATGCCATCATTTCTTCTCGCCGCTCAAAAATAAGAACAACTTCGAATGGAGCCCGGAATGTCAACAGGCTTTGAAGGATTTGAAAAGGTATTTGCCGAGCCCTCCGTTACTATCGAAACCGGAAGAAGGCAAAAAACTGTTGGCCTACTTAGCAGTCTCGAAGGTAGCGGTAAGTGTTGTTCAAGTCTGTGAGGACGAAGGTATGCAATCTCATATCTATTACGTTAGTAAAATTTTAACTGGGGCAAAAACTCGCTACCCACATCTGGAAAAAATAGCCTTAGCTCTCGTAGTCGCCGCTCGAAAACTAAGGCCTTATTTCCAATGTCATCCGATAGCTGTGGTGACCACCTTTCCCCTGTAGAATATCCTTCATAAACCCAAACTTTCGGGTAGGATGGCCAAGTGGGCCATTGAAATGAGTGAATTTGACATAGAATATAAACCTAGGACTGCGATTAAGTCACAAGTTTTGGCCGACTTTGTAGCCGATTTCAGTCCGGGACTGTTACCTTTGGCAACCAAAGAAGCAGTGATGGTGTCAAAATCGATATCAGGAGTTTGGACCCTATTCAATGGATGGATCTTCCAACGTAAAAGGGTCCAAGCTCGGCATACAACTAACCACGCCTTTGAGGGAAACCCTAAGGCAGGCCATAAGAACGATCCCGCTGACTAACAATGAGGCATAGTATGAAACTTTGATTGCAGGGCTCGAATTGGCCGGGGGACTGGACTTCGAGGTCATTGAAATCAAATGTGATTCCCAGATGGTGGTTAATTGGGTCTATGAGATCTTCGAAGCTAAGGAGGAACGCATGCAACAGTACGTGATGTAGGTTTAGACACTGCTCGCCCGGTTCCGAGAGTGGTCAATCACGCATATCCCGTGGGAAGAAAATGTAGAAGCAGGCACATTAGCTAACCTTAGCTCGTCTATGAAATTTAAAGGATCGGACTCCAGTACGGTCGTACAACTTATGCACTTAGCTCTGGACGCGGATAGCTATTGCAAGGTAAACGCGACTAAGGATCCTAAGGAAAACGTCCTATGCGCTCATTATTGACTATCTCGAACATAGAAAACTGCTTGAGGATCCTAAGGCATCTCGGGCACTATGAATTAAGGCCGCACGATATAGTTTCAAAGGAGGTCAATTATACAGAAAATCTTTCCAAGGCCCGTTGGCCCGATGTTTGGGAGCCTCCAAGGCTAACTACGTTATGCGAGAAGTCCATGAAGGGATCAACGGGAACCACTCATGCGCAGATTCCTTAGTACTAAAATTAATAAGGGCAGGATATTATTGGCCTAGGATGGAACAAGACGCTAAAGCATATGTTCAAAAATGTGATAAATGTCAACGCTATGCATCGTTGGTACATCAACTGATAGAGCCACTGCATACAGTTCTGTCACCATGGTCATTCATGAAGTGGGGGATGGATATCATCGGACCACTGCCACTGCCCCCAATATGGTAAAATTTCTTTTGATTTTAACAGACTATTTTTCTAAGTGGGTTGAAGAAGGTCCTTATCAGAAGATCGACAAACGTGAAGTAGTAGATTTCTTGTGGGAGAACATAATTTGCAGATTTGGGATATTAAAAGAAATACCCTGCGACAATGGGCCACAATTCATAGGCGCAAAAATCACAAATTCTTAGAAGATCTGAAAATCAAGAGGATCACATTATCACCTTATCATCCGAGCGCAAATGGCCAAGCAGAGTAAACGAACAAAGTGATCATACAAAATCTCAAAAAGAGATTAGAATCAGCTAAAGGAAAATGGCCCGAAGAGCTTCCAAGTGTACTATGGGCACAAACAACAGCCAAATCAAGCATGGGGGAGATTCCTTTTTCTCTTATGTACGAGGCAGAGGCCCTGATCCCGGTGGAAGTAGGTGAACCTACCATGAGATATTTTCAGTCAAACGAAGAAGCAAATAGTGAAGCAACGTTAGTCAATTTGGAGCTGCTCGATGAACGCAGGGACTTGGCACATATAAGGATGTCAGCTCAAAAGCAGCGAATAGAGAGATATTACAATCGAAGGGCCAACCTCCGTTTCTTCAAAGTAGGAGACCTGGTTTTAAGAAAGTAACTCAGAATACCCGGGAACTCAATGCCGGAAAGCTAGGTCCAACATGGGAAGGCCCCTATCGGGTTTCAGCTATCACTGGAAATGGTCATACGAGTTAGAGAATCAAGATGGAGAAAAGTTTCCAAGCAACTGGAACGTGGCACACCTCAAGAGATACCACCTGTACTGAAAATATGTGCTGAACTATTTTTCCTTTCATTCGGTTTTTGTCCCAATTGAGTTTTTTTGGCGAGGTTTTTAATGAGGCAGCAACGGAAAGCATACTACGAAGGAAGTTTCAACAGCAGCAATAAGACATTTTAGTGACAAGGCATACAAGCGAAGAACCACTACGGAGCGGCCAGATAGTCTTTTGCTCGATAGAAAAGTTCCTACCTGGAAGTTAAGTTCGCTATCGAACAAAGATTACTCGACCGTTCACAAGTGCAAGCCACTAGGGGATTGTTAGATAATATTTGGCTCGATAGCTTAAATTCCTAAGGGTAAGTGAAGTTTGTTACCGAACTAAAGATTATCTAGAAATTTACTAGTGGAATCCTCGAAGGTGTAAAACTTCCAGTGTTCAAATTCGCATTCTTTGCATTCGAACACTAGGGGGGATGATATGAGGATATGGCAACAACTGGAATATGAAACCGGAAATATAGTTGTATCATCGGGACCGTAGACTGCACGGCCAGCCCCGTATAAACAAGTTGTACAAGTTAGCCACAAGAATTGGCAATTTCTTTTTAGCACAATGAATGCTTATGTACTTTTAAAAATGGAAGGAATAAAATAAAGTCCTTTTACTTCTATCTTGTTTCTTTTCTGAACGATGAATTGATCTTATCATTTGAAAGTTAAACAGGTACTTCAAATGCTAGTGCCGTAACGAACATGAGACGTTCTCTTCAAGAGCACCTTAAACATAAGAGGGCTCTCTCTTATGAAAACCCTCACATTAAAGGGTTGATTTTAGAAGAACTTATGCCCGGAATCCAAATGCTTTCAGATGATTAGACGCAAACGGTAAAACTTGTGCAAACAATTAAATGAAAAAAGACGCAAAGAGCAAACTTGCGCAAATGTTCAAATGAAAGTACGTAGAAAGGCAAACTTATACGATACTTGAACAAGAAAAGTGTTTTTAATTACCATGAATGTGCCAAACGGCACTAAAAAAAGTTTGAAAAAAGAAAATAAAAAACTAAGCTGCTGTATCTCCGGAACCCAGAGGAAGAGAAGCATCCGCGCCCCTGGGGGAAGTGGGTAGGTCCACCGCTGGTTCAATATCCTGGCCTTCGTCATTTTGGCCTTCAGCATCATCACTTTTTGATTCCTCTTCAAATCCCGAGAACTCAGAACAGAACAAAAAGAACCGGTAGCATCAGGCCTGACCGAAAGACCCCTTTTAGCAGCCAACTCAGCTCACGGGCTTTAGCGATTTTGGCATCAAAGTCAATGACACCCGCTTTAGCCTCTTCCAAGGTTTTTCTCCTCATGTTGTACATAGCATATATTTTTTCAACAACGAGGCAAGCCGCTTGGCGCTTGACTTCTTCTTTAAGTTGGTCAACCTCGGCGGAAAGACTTTCCCGCATGGATCTAATGGACCGGAGGCTGACATCAAGGTCACAGACAGTAGAGTCGAAAAGTCTATTATGCTTAATGGTCTGTTTATACGTTTCCTCCAATTGGGCATATTTCACCCTGGTGGTCGAAAGATCTTTAATTTTGGAGTTCAAGGCCGCCTCCAAATTGTTCAATCTTTCAGCAGAGGCAGCCTCACGATCGGATGCGGAAAGAATGGCATTATGGATTTCAACACATTTTGCCCCAGCTTTTTAGAATTGAGCCCTCAATAGGGCGACTTCTTGGCTAAGGGTCTCCACTTCTTGCTCGCTTTGCTGCAACCAAGCTTCCAAGACAACGGCCTCAGCAACTCTAGCTTCCAGCTCCGAGAGACGAGCAACATATTGGTCCTACTCGGCAAAAAGCTAATTCCGCTCGGAGGTAAGTTCCTCCTTATCTCGAATCAACCTTTGGAGGCCCTCAGAAGCAAGGAAGTTGGCCTATAAAACGAAAAATGCAAATTCAAAATCCTACTATATCAAATATAGAAGAGACAATGTTGGAAACGGAGAATATACCGCTGCTGCGTTATGCATAGAATTGTTCAACAAACACTCCCCCGAGAGAGCTAGTATCTTTCCCCTAACTTTTTCTGAAGCCAAAGGCTTCAGATAGTTTGCAAGTTCCATCGGCCGGGACAATAGGTGGCATCCGGTAAAGATCGAGAAAGTAACGCTCCTCCTCCTTTGCGGATCTTCTGAGAGGGCAACATAATTTTGCCCCAAATTCCCATGAATTGGGGACTAGAGATAGGGGCATCCTCTTCTCGGGTAGTTGCAGCCTGTGGAGATGGTATAGACGTTGTTGGTGGTGAAGGAAGAGTTGGTGAAGAAGGAAATGAACCTGATGGCATTGAAGGATGAGAAGTAGCTACGGCAGGCACAGTGCTGCTTGTTGGTTGCTCATCAACCGAAGACGGCAGGGACCCGGTACTCAGCCTCACGGTATCGGGCACGACAATTGGGATCCGGAAGCGGGAGTTAGCATTTTCCACCATCTCATATTCCCCAGAGTGCCGAGACATCATCCTCGGGTGGTGTAACTAACTCAACAGATTGAGTATTCTGTGGAGCAGAGGAAGGTCATCGTCTTCTATGTAAAGAAACCCTTCCTCACTAGCTTCCCCATCATCGTCAATCATTACGATGTCTATGGCCGGCCCGAGCGGGGGGCTCATCACCACGACTTCCGGAGATGACTCGGGAGCGGCGCTCTTCACCTTTTTATTCTTTTCCCCGGCCGCGGACGAACGTCTTCTTTTTGGTTGCTTATTCTCCGGCCAGCGACTCCGAGAAGAAACACTCACACCAGAAGCAGGCCCAAAGACACCTGGCTGTGTAAAAGCCTCCTGCAGCAGCTTCGCTGCATCAGCATGATTAGCCAAAACGTCCTCCTCTGGGACAACAGCCGAGCCCTGGGATATACCTGAATCCAACAGGAGAGAAGAGTTAAACAACTTTCTTATACGAGAAGGTAAGAACAAGGTGAGTTTGACTTACCATGATTATTGGCCTTCTACCCATATTTAAGGGCCAGTTCTTTCCACGTGCGGGTCTCGAGCGTGAAAACATCTAAAATTTTCTGGACCCACTGGTCCAAGCCGTCACCCTAGGTGGAACCCACCGAGTCGCTGAAATAAGTGAAAGAAGAACTGTCAATAATGATATGGAATGATCTTTAACGAAAGAAAAGACGAATGGTGAACTCACGAGTGCGGTTCCATAATTCCGGAGAGGATGAAGCCGTAGACGGAATGATGTCACTAGTGGCGACTGAAATGAACCGTTCCATCCACCCACGGTCGTTGTCATCGTCTATGATGGATAGGAGAGCATGGTGGCCGCGCTTGCTGAAATTTATCATTCCCCTGCGGAAGATCTTGGGGAAATAGAGGTTCATCAATCGAGCTAGGGTTACCTCTTCTCCCATCTCCTGGCACAAGCTCCGAAGACAAGTGACACCCCTCCACACAGAAGGACTTTCCTGTTCCGAACAAACCTGGTAGCGGGTGCACAATTCCACAATGACAGAGTCAAGCTCTCCACTCAAAGAGAACGGTCCCAAAGTGAAGGGATACATGTAAAAATACGTAAAACCTTTCTTGGGTAAGGTTATCCGCTCCACCAGGTTGGGAGCGATAATGTCTAAGTCTTGACAGTGGCAGTCCTCTTTCACAGTAGGAATATTGGAATGATGGATGGAAGAAGGATATATGCTAATAGACCACGTACGATAGTGAGCGGAAGGATACTTCTCTTCAAAGTCTTTGGTAGTGACATGATTCTTTGGGATAATAGAGCTCACTGTAAGAGGAGCAGCATCATCAGCTTTACCTTTGTTCTTTGAAGAACTAGGGTTTCTGGTTGAAGATGCCATTTTTTATCAGAAAGGAGTGAAGATTTTCTCTCAAGAAGAAGGATAACG
Organism: Nicotiana attenuata; assembly: GCF_001879085.1. Lineage (NCBI taxonomy): Eukaryota > Viridiplantae > Streptophyta > Magnoliopsida > Solanales > Solanaceae > Nicotiana > Nicotiana attenuata. Next base: position 350,352 of record NW_017670571.1, on the reverse strand, counting down.
GAAGGTTAAAGACAAAGCACTGGTTGAGTAAAAAGATTTTGAAGAAGTGCAGAGAATTATGAAATGTAAATGAAGAGATTTGATGCGTATAAGTAAAAGTATAGGCGGCTAAAATCATGGCCGTAATTACCTCGATAACCGGTAAAATTAATGCTAAAACGTGAGATGATGCGTGTTCGGGGCATTAAATGTGAAGAGATGTGCATCTAATCAACCGACAGAAACTTTTCAGAGGAGATCAGAGAATCTCCCGCCAAAAAAGGTATTTCTATTAAGTTCCCGGTGACACAAAGTTATGCCACCGGAAAGTAGGGGGACTATCTGTATCAGGTAAAATATGTTCATATTTAATAACCGCATGAGAAAGCGACACGTGGAACTGAAGGCAGAAGATAGCTAAACCCGGAGGTAATGATCTCGCTTGTCACCGGATAGAATGATACTCATAACGACGAAATTAATGCCATCCCCCGATAGCGTTCAATGAAGAGTATTCTGCAGCATTAAGTGCATGATCTGTTACAGAGAATATGACATTCATTGCCCACCGTTACACATCCTTCAATGACCATCATAATTGTCATTAAAGATGAGCTTTATCCTAGGACCTTGTTCCCTAGGTGCAGCTATAAATAGTGAGCTCTACTATCATTGTAGAGGACACGAATTTTCTGACAAGCATATAATATATTCTATCAAAAGCTCAATAACATTTTACTTTCTTGCTTATTTGTATTGCACCCGGTAGCTCTGCGCCCGGAGCCAAGATATCTGCCGTCCATTTCAATTTTAAGACTAAGTCTTACATTTCTGTTTAATTCATCTATTATTTATGGATCAAATCAATTCACTTGTCTATAAATCACATATAAATTCAATTGTACCATTTTACGGGTAAACACTCACACCTTAGCTATTTTCATGAGGTATGTACTACCAGGGACGGATTTAGGGGGCAGAAGGGGGTTCACCCGAACCCCCTTTGCCAAAAAATTGCACTGTATATATAGGCAAAAACTGTTTTTTACCTTTATATATTATGTTTTGAATCCCCTTGACACAGCCCAAAAGTGTAGCTTAGTGGTCAAGGGGGTTCAAAACTTTGTAAGGTCATAGGTTCAATTCTCACTGGCTACAATCATTTGTAACTTTTTTCTTTTTGAACCCCTTCGCGGAGTGTACTACCTCCCACCCGTACATGCATTGAGTTCCATTTTTTCAGAAGTAGCTACATTGATGTCTGGTTAGTAAATGCATAAGCCGGAATTCAGTCATCTGGATACTTCATGTGGTGATTTCAATTGTGTACGGAAGTAACAACTTCAGAAAATAAAAATAAAAACTATTAATGACTCTATATTTGATGAATAATCACATAACAATAACGAGCCACAACATTATAGGGTATAGGGATTTAAAGATTTTGTTCATCGAAATACTCTTGGCTACTTTCGTTGGTCCTGACATGCATAGAAAGGTCGTCTTAGGTCTGGTCATCATGATAGACGTTTATATACTAGAACTAGAACTAGCCGGTGTCTTGTCAAGGACATGATCTTGGTACAAAAGGATAACAGCTGATGCGCGAACTGTTTTTTGTTTGCTATCTGATGAAGAAAAGTACTTAACATCTACTTCTTGACATTCAAAAAAACTAATCATAGGCCAGTAGCTATTGAACTTTGATACAATTATTTCTTGAAATTTGTCATTGGACATGAACTCTTCCTCTTTTAAACATACAGTAAAAGCTTCTTGTAATTGATCTTCCTCTTCTTGGTAGACGACCTCTTGTCTTCGTCCGTTGCTGTCAATTTTAATCCATCGGTGTATTGTTTTGCTGTAGAATTGGATCTCCATTGATGTCGATGAATCAGTATTATTCATCAGTGTAAACAAATGGAGTAAGTTCTTACCCAAGAAAAGCCTTCGTACGTCACTTGCCTTTTGGGCGGTTGGAGAGAAATAACACAAAGTAAAATCCCAAGAAGTAGTTTAGTTTCTCAAATTATTTTGATTTCTACTTCAACTATGTAAAGAGAGTCCACTCAAAGTTATAGCGAGAATCCTTGTTCAATAGTAGGAGATGGACAAGTTTCCGAGTTACTAATATAGAAAGTTAATATTTGCTTATTTATTTGTCGATCGAATTTATGTTTATGTTAGGTCTAGTAAAGGAAACTTTTCTAGACGGAAAGAAACTATAAGGTAGCTTAAATTATTTTCCTAAAATTTAGTACTCTTTTCTTGGGAAACAAGGTTTTTTTTTCTCCCTTACTAGTTTTAGTATTATTACGATGCACGTCTACCTTGTATTAATAGGCATAAACTTTTAAAAAATCGCGTTAATAGTATTAAAATATGTTTTTGAGTTATAAAATAATTTTTAAGAAAATAAATCATAAGTTCATGAAAGATATTAAATTATTGATCATGCTTGGTAAAGGAAGAAACCATGTCTTACATGATTATACAAAGTTCATGGATTGTAAATATTAATGAAAACGTGAAAAAGTAAATCAAACTAAGGTAGAAGAACATATGTTTCAACAGCCAGTTAGGTAGGAGGTTGATCACGTCCAATTCAAGCTCAAATAACAAGTATGAAACAATCTTTGCAATTATAAAATCCAACGCGAGTCAGAGTCGAATTCCATAAGGAGCTTAGGTCGGTGCTAAGGTAAATACTCAAGAAGAACGTGAAATAACTAAATTAAACTTTCAAACAGGTTGGGTAATTGTTATCTAAGTTGACAGCTAAGAAATTAAGCTAAATAGTAGTAACTATAGAATGAAATATTTTTGGTGTTTTAATCAATTAAGGGAAAAGCCTAGGGATGTAACCTTCCCCTAGGTGTAAAACTAATGGGTATAGTAAATTAATTCTTGCTTGGTAGATCGAAGTGTGTTATGACTCTCTATTCTCAAGTACCCACTCAATACCTCTCGATCAAAGAGTGATTATTGCCAAATTGGCTTTCTCAAGACCAAATGGGTAGTAATCTTAGCAATTCATACGAGTCCAAGTGAAATTTTCCATATCTGTAGTTCAAATCCTATAATCAAACTGGTCAACACCTTAACTAGCTCAATTTCTTATTAGCCAAGTTTTCTTAGACTAGGTTCCTCTTTCTCAAGTAAGAACTAAGTCAAATAGGCATGAATAAATGTTCGTAACCATTAATTCTGGATATCAAGTATAAACAACGCTAGTAAGAAACACCCAATCATTAACAAGCATTAATATTAATAACCCATAAGTTTTACACACTAGGGTTGGGTCACAACCCTAGATAAAATCTAGTTACTCATGCTTGAAGACATAGAAAATGAAATAGTAGAGGTAATTGGAGACATAAAACTAAAATTAAAAGATAAAAGTAGTGGGTCTTCTCTAATTTTGATCACAACTTTTCCAAAATAGTAAACTCTAACCGCTACAGCTGCTAAAAATACAAAAGTTGCCCTAAAAAGTGTTTCTCTTTGACATAATTTAGACCTAAGAAAGCTAAGGAGAAGAGGGAGAAGTAAGAGCACAAGGATTTCACCATTCATCCTCACTCAAGACAAGGGTTTGGTGTATTGATACTTGTTTGTGGATAATTAACTCCAATTTTTATGTATTGAATCGTTTTGGATATTTTAATCGTTGCTTCTATATTCACTAGTTCATGTGATCGAGAGAGGCATAACTTGTGATATTGTTGCTTTATATTTTGTTGGTTGAAGTCTTTTATTCTTCTTAGTAATCGAAAGAGGCTAGATGAATTGTTGGTTGAACCTAGTTAGGAGAATAATCGAGAGAGGTTCTCCTAAAGACCAATCTACTACGAATTCTTGCATATCTTCACATGCTTAAAATTGGTTTATCTGTGAAGTTGAGACTTAATCGAGAGAGGAGTTTCTACTAAACAAGTGAACTAATAAGCAAGTGAATTCGAGAGACTCACTTGAGCATTAAAAGTGAATTATCTAGAGTTAAATCCCAAACATTTGTCTTGCACCTATCCTATCAACCCTATTTTCTCCCAATTGATATCTTCCTTTGCCTTTGTCATTAGTCAATAGTTTAGACTTTTAGTAAATTTTAGTTTTAAATCATGCAACTCTAAAGGTGTTGATCATCTTGGATAGTAATTAAAACTAGATGCAACGAAAACACTGTTTAAATCCAATCCCTATGGATACGATATTTTCTATATTATATTCGACTAGCGGGCATATATTAGTGTGTGTTTCAAGCTCGTCAAATTTTGGCGATGTTGCCGGGGATTGGCAATCAATAGTATTTGAAATAGTTTTTAGTGATAATTCAGGAATTTTTCTTTTTATTTTATTTTCTCTTTTTACGCTTGGTTTTCTTTGACTGTGCGCAGGCTACAGGTTAGATTGGTGCATGACTCGATCTTCTGGTAAGAAATTGCAACCATACGAACCCGAAATCGAGAAATATTTGCGACAGTTGAGGAAGGAAAGAAATCTTCCTGAGAATACAGAACGGTTGGGCAAAGAAAAGATGGCGGGAGATGATGATAATGTTTATTTGGTTGCGAGAGAGGCAGCCCAACTAAGAGAGAAAGCTGCAAGAGATGTTGAAGAAGCAACACTTAGAGATGAACAAATTGCTTATGAGGAGGAGAGGGCTCGAAGAATGGCTCAGAATCAGCCCTTGGATGCAGAACAGTTCGGAAATGTAGCTCCCGGCCAAGGGAGACCTCTTTGTGATTATGCTAGACCGGTCTACAATCAAGGTTTATCAAGTGTGAGACCACCTCCAGTTGTAGCCAATAATTTTGAGCTGAAGCAAGGGGTGATTCAAACCCTCCAAAACAATTGTGTCTTCAGAGAAAAGATGAACGAAGATCCAAACAATCATCTAATGGACTTCAAGGAAATCATGAACACCTTTCAATACAATGGTGTGTCACAAGATGGAGTGTACTTAAGTGCATTCCCCTTCACTCTGAAAGATGATGCAAAGCACTAGCTTCGAAGCCTGCCCCAGGGATCAATTAGAACATGGGAGGAGATGACCTCAAAGTTTCTTGCTAAATATTTCTCCTCAACTAAAACGGGCAAGTTTAGAAGAGAAATCCATAACTTCTGCTAGAATGAGACTGAGACTGTCTCTGAAGCATGGGAGAGATTTAAGAAGAATGTGCGGAAGTGTCAACATAGCGGAATTGAACTCTGGATGCAACTCCAAGTCATTTGGGATGGTTTGACACCGGCCTCACGCAAAACATTGAGCAATGCAGCTGGAGGTCCGTTGATAGAAAAAACTCCAAAGGAGATAGTCACTATTCTAGATGAGTTATCCGAAGATGCAAATCAGTGGCCCTCCGAGATTGCTGAAAGAAGAAGATCGAATGGTGTTCACCAAGTTGATACTAATACATCTGTGCAGGTACAGCTTGATGTCATGGACAAAGAAATAAGGAAGCTGACCTTAGCCTCGATACATAATGAGCCTCATGCAACATGTAACATATGTGGAAGAGGACACCCGACTCATAGTGTCAGGCTACCATGGAGGAAGTGAATGCTGTGATTTCAATGCAATTGGTCAAAAGCACCCCGATTTTTCATGAAGTTCACCTGGGGGTACATCAAATTCATGGCAACAAAATAACTCCAGATTTTAAGGAGCTCCTTGTTTTGTGAATCAGAATAGCCAATTCAGTCTGAGTTAGAAGATCTAATGAAATCCTTCATTGTCAAGACTGATGAAAGATTAGATGCTCATGGGGCAGCAATCAAAGAACTTGGGACAAGTTTGCATAACTTGGAGAGACAAGTGGGAATAATTGCAACTATATTATCTGAGAGAATCCCAGGTACTCTGCCTGCTGATACTGAAAAGAATCTCAAAGAAACGGTAAATGTTGTGACCTTGAGAAGCGGACAAGTGTTGAAGGATCCCACTCCAATTAAAACAGAAGCTGCGCCTGAAAAAGAAAATGGGAAGGAGCTGAAAATTGAAGATGATGATAAAAGATTGAGAAGAAGAAAGGCAATAAGGGAGTTGAGAAAAATAAGAAGGAGAAAACTTCAAGAAAGGAGGAATCCGAAGATGTGAGCAAGTACATGCCTGTGAGCACATGACTTTTGCCTCACATGAATTACTCATACAAAATTCCAAAGAATTAGATTTTTCTTTTAATTATTTGTTATTTTAGGAATCATTGTAGAATTTTTCTGATTATTTGCATTTTTGTGTGCATGTTTAATTTTATTTAATTCATGAAAAATACAAAAATACATTGCATTTGCATGTAGGATTTAATATTACATTTTAGATTAATTAGTAGATTAGTTGTTTCAGAAAAAAAAAATCACAAAAATAGTTCATTTTGCATTTTTAACTATTTAATTTTCGAATTGTTATAGTTTTCTCTTAATTTAGGACTTAATTAATTTTTGTAATTACTATGAAGAGCAATTAGTTTATTTTGGTAGATTAATTTAGTTATTAGAATTAATTTAGGTTTTATTTTAATTTGAAAAAGAAAAAGGAAATAAATTGAAAGAAAAAGAAAAAAAAGAAATAAAAGATCTGATTGTTTGGGCTGTTCTAATTGAATTTTCCCTAGGCCCAAACATTTTTCCCCCACAACCCGCTGGATCCGGCCCAAAACCCATGCCTTTACCCGGTCCAAGTCCCCACTATGATCAAACGACGCCGTTTTTGAGGTCTGTTATCCCAGCCGTTGATTTTCACTCATCGAACGGCTGGGAACTGGTTTGTATCGGTGTATTTAAATGTCCTAAACAACCTTACCCCCCTCCCAATCTCCATCTTCTTCATTTCACCTTGCCCGGATTTGGAACCCAAACCCTAAAGCGCCGCCCTGAGACTCTTCACTGTCTCCGCCGGCGGCACAACTCCAATCCACTTCAAAACCACACCCTAGAATCCTCTTCGCCCCCTCATCCCAAATCCCAGACCCGTTGCCTTCGAATCATAGTCGAGCTCTTCGAATCTTAGATCGAAGATCGGAGTGCCTTGAACCCTAATCTCTCCAAACATCTTCAGAATGTTACCACACAACCATCCTCACCCTTCCTTACTAAAGCCGTCATTAATTCCCGAAAAAAGCTCTCTCAAATCCATTGAATTTCGAATCAGAAAAACCCTAGTTCTTTTAGTTCAAAACTCTTTGGCTCCCGGAGTTCAATACGAATCGAGATTCGTGTTAGCCAAGCTTTCTCGTTGGAAGCCTTGGCTAATATGAACTTTNGTTCGATTTTGAGAGGTTCAGTTGTTTTGGCCGGCTCCTGTTCCCTCACCTTTTGGGTCATTCGTTTAGATTCCATTGCTTCCCAAGCTTTGTTCGGTTAGTTGTCACCCCCTTTTCCTTCTTTGATTTTCTTTTATTTTATTTATTTGTTTCTGATGATTCGTCTTTCTTCTTTAGTTATTAGTTGGTCTGTTGCATGTTTAGATTTAGGTCATATTAGTGATTATCAGCAAATTAGTGTAATTAATATTTTCTTCAGTATTTTTGATTTCATGTTTGCATGTTGTTTCACTTGCATCTCTTCTTTTGTTTTGCTACGTTAGTTTTTTCTTTTGATGCCGGAATGGCAGAATTTCAGGGCTTACCTATTTGTGGCCTGTGGTCTTTTTGGATCACGATTTTGGGCTTTCAGGGGGTTCAGGTAGCCCAAAAGTCCACTAGAACCTGCTAATGCTAGTAGCCCTAAAGACCTTGGGTCTAATTTGACCCNTTTGATGCCGGAATGGCAGAATTTTTGGGCTTACCTATTTGTGGCCTGTGGTCTTTTGGATCACGATTTGGGCTTCAGGGGTTCAGGAGCCCAAAGTCCACAGAACCTGCTAATGCAGTAGCCCAAAGACCTTGGGTCAATTTGACCCGTTTGGTTCCAGGGGTAATTTTAAGGGGTTTAAGGGGTAGCTTGGGGAACTTAGGTAAGGGAATCTTTAGTAACTGATTTGGGAAGCTTCCTGGAAGGTGGGATTGGGTCTGATTCTCAAAAACTGATTTTAAATTAAGGGTACATTAGCAAAAACGAAAATTCCAAAAGGATTAAAGAGCAAAACTGAATTCATTTTCTGCTGTCCTAAGGCTTGCCTATAAAGGCATAGTTTCTTCACTAGCAAGTCAGATTTTTAGAGAAATTCAGAGACTAATAAACACTGAAAAGCTTTCAAAACGGCTGAGCTAAAAAGAACTCCAAAACTTTGGCATTTTTGGTAGAAATTGATCTAGTTCTGGAATTAGTCTTTCAATTCAGCAACCTTCAAAGGATTTCTAGCTTATTTTGGATTCAAAGATGGTTTAAAGGTTGTTGTGCACTGTTCCATTGCTGTTGAAATACTGCTGCTGTTGACTGAACTTTTCATTTTGCTGATCTATAAGCACACCTTCTTCTTCTATTTTTGATTGCTTTATCCAGGTATTCACTACACTCCATTGATGTATGAAATGGAAGAACATGAAGTTTGTTTGATTGAGCTGAAAATCTGTGACACATCAGTTGGTTAAATGCTATTTTGCACTCCTGAAACTAGCTGATTTCTGCAATTTTAGTTTTGTTCCTATTCTGTGTAAATTTGATCAATTTTGTTGCTAAGTTTTGAAAGTTTTAGGTAGATGCTCTAGTTTGGCTGATTGGTTTGTAAAAGACTGAAATATTGTTTAAGTATGGGGACTGTTGGTTCTTCTTTTTATTTAAGTGTGAAGAAGTCAATTTAGAAATCTCGTTTGGTTTGTGATTGATGCATGGGATTTGAGTGAGAATTTCCTGTTGAATCCATGTTATCAAACATATACATATGTTTTGAGATCCTCTCGAGTATTCTGATGAAAACTGAAGTAGGAGTTGGCTGTGTTTGATAGTTAGACCAATTGTGTGAATGGTAATGATACTCCATGGTAGATTCATTTAGTGTTTTAATTTCAGTGATGATTAGTAATAGTTCTGACTTTAAGATGCAGAGGATCTGTGGTTATTTGGGCATGACATGTTCTATTTTGGCAATATAGGAAAATCGCTTATTTGTTTTTTTTGTTGAAATAAATCTCACACTAGGAATTGTATCTTCATTTCTAGAATATATGTTGATATTAAAATGTGCTTTGCATCTGTTCAAGGATTATCAGTATTTGTTCAAACTCCAGATTTTCTTGAATAATGTAATTTGCCTCAAATATTAGTGCTGAATCATGAAACTGGGCTGCCTTCTTTGGCCCAGTTGTGCCAAGTTTCTCCCTCAGCGATGGGATTCTCTATCTGGGCTTCACGTTGAGCCCAGTTGTTTCTCGTGCTGGTCATATAGTAATTGGCAATTGGTCATTGGGCCTATAGCCAGCCTGGGCCTCTTCAACAAATCAAACAGCCTGAGCCCCTTACTGGTTCATTGGTTATTAAAGTTTAGTTTAGACATTTGCTTTTGAAATAAATTAGAAATTCCCCTTAGTCTCTCAATCCTTTAACTAGGCCCATTAATTAGTTGACGTGTGTCATATTAAATAACATTAATAGTTTATGGCCCTCATAATTTTAAATAAGAAATTATTTGAACAATTAGAATCGAGGTGTGCCATTAGTTAAATTTTCCATGGCCCTCACAAACTTGAAAAATGCGTAATTGCTTTAGGCGCGTAATTTAAATTAATTTCCTTAAACTCGGGTGTGCATTTCATGTGACCCAAATTCAAATCTCAACAACGTTAAATAAAATGTGTCGTGGACCGCGGGTGCATTTCATGTGGCGTGGTTCAAGACGTATTTTAGATAACGTTGAATCTTCCTAAAAATAATTTAAAAGCGGCTAATAAGTTAAAAAATGTACCATAGGCTAAAACATGTATTTAAATCGGATAATAGGCCAATTATGATAGTTTAAGCGACTGTGCTAGAACCACGGAATCCGGGGGTGCCTAACACCTTCCCTCGGGTTAACAGAATTCCTTATTCAGAATTTCTTGTTCGCAGACTTCAAAAGGAAAGTCGAATTTCCTCGATTTGGGATTTTAAAATTAAATAGGTGACTTGGGACACCAAAACAAACCATTCCAAGTGGAGACTCTGAAAAAATCAAATAAATAATCCCATTTCGAATAATGTCACTTAAAGTGGAAAAACTCCCTTATATACTCCCTCTGGTGTGTAAAAAGGAGGTGTGACAGCTCTGGCGACTCTGCTGGGGATCCAAACCCAAAACTTCGGTTCAAGGTTTAATAATTCGAGGTGAGAATAACTGTTATAGTTGGCTTGTTTTATCTGATTTTACATGTTGAGCCTAATGTGCTAAATGCCGCTTTTACCGCTTTGATATTGTTTGGATTGTATATAAATTTCTACGAAACCGTCCTCTATCTGAGTCTTCTGAATAATCTGGGAAGTGTGCACTTCGTGTGACTTCTTTTCTATTAGAGTTATATCCCAATTTTAGAACGAGGTACGGACAAGTTGCAAAGCTGGTGAAGCTTCTGTATTCCCGATACGCTGCCCTCCCCCCGCCCCCCCTACCCCCCCCCCGGCTCGAGCTGTCCGCTCGGGTAAGCCATGTCTAGAACAATACACCCATGGTTTTAAACCTAGTATAACAAAGCCTCATGCCGGATCCCTAGTAGGAGCGTTTGTTTGCCTTTGACTTAGGGGACTCAACACATGGGTTGGGTCCGTCTAGGACAGATGTACCCAAATTAAAAAGACCATCCTGATGTATCTTACGTGCTACTTGCGCATTTGTTTGATTCGGCTTGCATGTTGACCGGCTTCTAGAATAGGGAAAGAAAATCAAAAAAAAGGAAAAAAAGGAAAAAAAAAGAAGAAAATCAAAAGAAGTGAGAGGTAGGTATTTAGAAAATTCTGAAACTCTGCCGAAATTCTGAAAAAAAAGTCATTTCAAATTGAGCCAAAAAATATTCAAGTGCCATGATCCCCTGTTCTGTCAAAACTGACCGAACTACGCGGGTCTGATTCTCACCGGATGTGAGATACGTAGGCAAACCTCATCGATTCCGACCCCAATTTTCAAAAAAATCCAAAATATATTTTCTTTTAGTTCTTTCTTTAGAAATCTTTCCTTAGAAAATTCAAGGAAAAAAAAGAAGTTTTTAAACTCAAAAACAGTTTCCTTCTTTCTGAAGTCTTTCATATGAAAAAAGAAATAAAAGAAAAATAAAAAAAATCAAAATCCAAAAATACGGGTTTCCTTCATTTTGAAGTATTTTTCCAAAAAATCCAAAAAAAAAA